>NC_079406.1:2151360-2208860 GCF_029220125.1 Pseudoliparis swirei | reverse complement strand
TGTTGCTAGTTGACCTTGTCTTTACCTGTGTGTTGCTAGTTGACCTTGTCTTTACCTGTGTGTTCCTAGTTGACCTTGTCTTTACCTGTGTGTTGCTAGTTGACCTTGTCTTAACCTGTGTGTTCCTAGTTGACCTTGTCTTAACCTGTGTGTTCCTAGTTGACCTTGTCTTTACCTGTGTGTTCCTAGTTGACCTTGTCTTTACCTGTGTGTTGCTAGTTGACCTTGTCTTTACCTGTGTTCCTAGTTGACCTTGTCTTAACCTGTGTGTTCCTAGTTGACCTTGTCTTTACCTGTGTGTTCCTAGTTGACCTTGTCTTTACCTGTGTGTTCCTAGTTGACCTTGTCTTAACCTGTGTGTTCCTAGTTGACCTTGTCTTAACCTGTGTGTTCCTAGTTGACCTTGTCTTTACCTGTGTGTTGCTAGTTGACCTTGTCTTTACCTGTGTGTTCCTAGTTGACCTTGTCTTTACCTGTGTGTTCCTAGTTGACCTTGTCTTTACCTGTGTGTTCCTAGTTGACCTTGTCTTTACCTGTGTGTTGCTAGTTGACCTTGTCTTTACCTGTGTTCCTAGTTGACCTTGTCTTTACCTGTGTGTTCCTAGTTGACCTTGTCTTTACCTGTGTGTTGCTTTCAGTCCCTTTAGACACTTTTGCCTTGTCAGCATTTATCAGCGTTTTAAAAACCCTTTTTACATATTTAATGCATATGTTTTATATTCACGGCTTCAGCCGCGTGTCGTCTGGCTTTTATCGCCTAAAAACATCCGGACGGAGCCAGGGAACGTGCAATCTTCATAAGGGCGGAGGACCGGGATGACGAGGAGAAAAGAGAGGGATGACGATGATGATGAGGAAGAGGAGGAGGAGGAGACGGAAGAGGAGGAGACGGGGGTGGACGAGGACGACGGGACGAGGGGGAAAGGAGAAGCGATGTGACAGAGGGCAGACGGTGCAGGAAGGAAGAGATTCACCCTCCGGCTTCTTTCTGTCTCTACACACACACACACACACACACACACACACACACACACACACACACACACACACAAAGGCCACTGCTCCACTGACTCTGGCCGGTCGGCGTCGGTTCAGTTTCATGACCGCATGTATACTGTAACCGCGCCCACACACACGGCGTGCGTGTAGGTGTGTCTGTGGGCGTGCCGGTTGGGGGCGTGGTCATGCGGGTGGGGGCGTGGCTACCTGCAGACGCTGCAGACGAAGCACCTGGGGTGGTACGTGCGTCCCAGGGCGGACACCACCTCCCCCGTGATGAAGCCGTCGCAGCGGTCGCAGCGCGTGCCGTACAGACGCTGGTAGTCCGCCGTGCAGACGTACTCGCCCTTCTTCTGGAAGAAGCCGGAGCGCGCCAGGTCGCAGTTACACACTGTGGGAGAGAGAACACACACACACACACACTCAACACACTATTGCGTAACCAGGTGTGGAAGTCGTGAGCTCTTCAAATCAAAGATTCGTCCAGGTTTTTTCCACGTTTCTTGCGTTGAGCTTGATCACACAACCCTCCCTTCTCCATGTGTGTGTGAGCGTCTGTGCTCATGTGTGTGTGTGTGTGTGTGTCTTCACACGCTACTGCTCGGCAAGTCATTTCCCGCTCCAGCCAATTTGCTCTGATGGGAATATAATGTTATAATCAGCGTAAAAGTCATTTTGTGCTAAACAACATGAAGACGGAGACAGAAACACAGACCGCAAGTTCCTGTAGCGTCATCAGAAACCCACTGCAGACTCATTAAAGACAACGTAGTCATTTGCTATGTGCACGAGGCGTGTGTGTGTGTGCGTGTGTGTGTGTATGTTGTGCGTCCTATACAATGTAAGCTGCCATGTAACTGATAGGACATTCCAGAGGGTGTAACAGTAGCTCAGAGGCGTCGTCATGCATCAGGGCTGTGGTCTCAGGTCTCTGGTTCCTCTGAGCCGATGCGGTTCACCAACAGGAAGAGTTGTGACCTCCAGCTGGGATAACAAACAGGCCCTGATCAAGGTCACACACCACAAGAATCTAGATCTACGCACACGTGATGTACGTACAAGTATATATGTGTGAGAAATCACCATTTTCAAAGATGGTATGGGTGAAAATTACGTGAAACTTGCATCAAGAGACGTAAACTTCACACTCTATTTGGGCATTATAGCCTTGAACCTATGAGTACTCCCCTGCTCGATATCCTTTAGTGAGCTACCTGGTGAGCTACACAGTGATCTACCTGGTGAGCTACCTGGTTAGCTACCTAGTGAGCTACCTGGTGAGCTACATGGTGAGTTACATGGTAAGCTACATTGTGAGCTACCTGGTAAGCTACCTGGTGAGCTACCTGGTGAGCTACCTGGTGAGCTACCTGGTGAGCTACACGTTGAGCTACATGGTGAGCTACCTGGTGAGCTACCTGGTGAGCTACCTGGTGAGCTACATGGTGAGCTACCTGGTGAGCTACATGGTGAGCTACCTGGTTAGCTACCTGGTGAGCTACCTGGTGAGCTACCTGGTGAGCTACCTGGTGAGCTACATGGTGAGCTACCTGGTGAGCTACATGGTGAGCTACCTGGTTAGCTACCTGGTGAGCTACATGGTGAGCTACCTGGTGAGCTACATGGTGAGCTACCTGGTTAGCTACCTGGTGAGCTACCTGGTTAGCTACCTGGTGAGCTACCTGGTGAGCTACCTGGTGAGCTACCTGGTTAGCTACCTGGTAAGCTACCTGGTGAGCTACATGGTGAGCTACCTGGTTAGCTACCTGGTGAGCTACCTGGTGAGCTACATGGTGAGCTACCTGGTTAGCTACCTGGTAAGCTACCTGGTGAGCTACACGTTGAGCTACATGGTGAGCTACCTGGTTAGTTACCTGGTTAGCTACCTGGTGAACTACATGGTGAGCTACATGGTGCGCTACATGGTTAGCCACCTGGTTAGCCACCTGGTGCGCTACATGGTGAACTACATGGTTAGCTACATGGTGAGCTACCTGATGAGCTACACGGTGAGCTACCTGATGAGCTACCTGACGAGCTACCTGGTGAGTACCCCAGAAGCCCCGAAAAGCAAAGGGCCTTCTCCTGGACAGCAGGATGTCCAACACAACACTCTCTCCTAAACTCTCACCTGAATGAGTTTGAGAGGAATGGACCTCCGAAAACACGAGGAGCAGATTCTGAGTGTAGAATCTGTCTGCAGCTCGTGGGAAACGGCTCGTGAACTGGAAACAAGATTAGAGGCTTTAAGGCCCGACTACTGGGAGACGCTGGTCTAGACATGGAGAGACGAAGAACCCGAACACAGCCTCGACTACCAGGAAACACCCATAGCACATTTACTGTAGCACCAAAAATAAAGTAGGAAGCTCTTGTTATTTGACCAAAATGGTCGGCTTTCAGAAAAGAAAATCTCAAACGCTGAAATGTGTCCTCAATCTGACTGAAGTGGGATTATTTTTCCTGTTGAATACATCAAGCCCATGAAGTCACATGCTGTCTTCTATCCAAACCACTGACCATTATCACAGCAAGAGAAAAATGGAAAATTAATCCATGTGGAAAAACTGCAAATCGTGAGGTCGCCAACGTCACGTCCAACCGGCGACGCCGAAAACCGCTGACGCCACAAATGGCAGTAAATCAAGCCGTTAACACGGTGAACTCTACACAGCATCACCCTGCTTGTGTGTGTGTGTGTGGGGGGGGATCAATATCCTTGTATAGCAACAGCATCCATAGCCGCGCCATATCGCTGCTAACAGGCTAAATCAAGCTACATGTAGCCACCAGTTGTTAGTGTGTGCTGGCAGGCTGAGAGTTCACACACACACACACACACACGGACACACCCTTAAACCCTTCAAAGGGGTTAATTTAATCTCAAGCTGTTTATGAGTGCAGCGTATTGACTTAATGGCATAATAAAAGATCAATGGGCCCTCACTTAAAAAACTAAACAATCTGGGCTCCCACAGGAGGATGGAAGCACATAAATCCATCCCCGATGGGGCGGCGCTGTGCGTGAGCCGCGATGGAACGATGAAACGGGACGTGTGTGTCGGTGAGATATGATATGATGGATGCTTTTATCGTTGAGGCCGTTGGCATGAAGGAAAGGCGTCTGCAGAAGTGAAGAGGAAAGGAGGAAAGGGACGAAGGCAGTGGATGTGTATGAGGCCATGGCTGAGATTGAGAATAACCTGTTTCTAATGTGTGTGTGTGTGTGTGTGTGTGTGTGTGTGTGTGTGTGTGTGTGTGTGTGTGTGCAAACCACATTTCCAGAACCACTAAACAATGGCACATGCCTTAAAAAAAAGAAAAGTGTTTCTGCTACATTTTAAACCAGATTCACCAGAACCCCCAAATCACAGGCTGACATGATGCCTTCATGGAAAATGGGGAATGTGGGAGAAGACGACATACCGCCGTGTCCACATCTTTTAATCTTCTGAAACGAAATTGTAGTTTTTATTCAGTGCCACAATTTTCTCTTTTTCTTTTTTATCTCTCCCTCTGGCTCTCTTTCAAAAAAAATTGTTTGCTTTTTCAATCTGCAGCCGGATTGATTTTTAAAACGACTGCAATTGGCTCAATTAGCCTAATGCACCTCATTAGCATACGGACGCCTGGCCAAAGAACACCGCCGGCAGACTGGGATCCGCTCCGAGCGGATTGGACGCTTCACCCGTCTAAAATCATATTGCTCTTCTTCTGATTGGCTGGATGCCTCACGGAGGACGGCCCCCATCCTCGGTTGCCATAGGAGACGTAAACCTTCCACCGTTGCCCTAGAGACAGCTTGGCCCCTGAGTCTGGGTGCTGTGGTGCCGGCGGCGGCACATTGTGGTGTTGTTGTGGCTGAGCATGCCAAACGCTTTCCTCCAATCAGATTACAGTATGAGACGTGAGAAGAACCATCACCTGCTGAGGAACCATTTTAACGTTTGAGGCAGCTTTATAGGTTCTTTGAAGAACTCTTTAACCCTCCTGTTATGTTCGTTTCTTACATACAGCCGTGATGTTCCCGGGTCAATTTGACCCGGTTAATGTTGAATCATCCAAAAGTGGTCAGAAACCAAAACATTCTAAAAACTCTAGTTTGTACCTCATCACCAACAACATTACTAACAATTAAATCAGTTTTTAGTGGAATTGAGTTATTTACCCCTCCATAGATCAGAGTTCAATCAGGAGCATTCACTCGTTTTAATGAAAAATACATGTTCAAACTATTTTTTAGGTACATTGAAAAAATCTAAATCTAAATTGCATTAGTCTTCCATAACATGTATTTTCTCCTAAATATTATTTGCATTTTGTAATTTTTTTTTTTTCATGGGGTGATGTAGATAAATAGAGATGAGACACCTGTGCTGTTCAGGGTCATAATGACCCGCCCACTAAAAATCAAGCCAAATGAGTCATAAAGTTTGTATTGAAAGTAAACGTTAGTTATGTTTATTTTTAGTGTTACGATGCATAAATTATATGATAAAAGATGACCAAAGGCCAGCACACAGTCATCCTCTTGGTGCAGTCGTATGTATCTGCAGAGTGTAATGTTGTAGGACTTCTCAGCAACCATTTTGTATGTTTGGCCCTCCCCTGATACGTGTGGGTGGAGTTTTCCCGCAGGGAAAAATAAAGGTTCCCGTCAAAATAGTTTCTGTATTTCTCGCACAGGTGGGGTCGTTAGAAAGAGAATGTGTGTGGGTCTGAGATTGGGATGAGACAGGGTGTGTGTCTCTCCCAGTCAGACAGACAGTATATTAGAAGTACTATACTACATATGTATTAGTTGAGACATGAAAGAAACCCTCACATTAGTGTCCCATGTCCAATAAAGGTGTATTTAGGGGGAAAGTTAGAAGATGATAAACATTATTTGTTCTGTAATGTGTGCTTCTCATGTAGGGTGATGGGCACACAGCAGGATAGAGATGGTTACCATAACAACCACCTGATTCTTTTGTTTGAAGTTTGAAATGTGTACAACTTTATATATGGGGTTGTGAACGGGGTGTGTGTGTGCTGATATGTGTGTTTGTGTGTGTGCTGATATGTGTTTGTGTGTATGTGTGTGTGTGTGTGTGTGTGTGTGTGTGTGTGTGTGTGTGTGTGTTGGTGTGAGTGTGTGTTGAAACTTGGTGGGAGGGAGTAAGAAAGAGTGTCCTACATTTACAAAGAAAGAAATAGTCTAAACGTGACTCTTCTGATGACTTTTAGCCTTCACTTTCACAGCCGGGTCAAATTGACCCGGGAACATCATCTCTGTTATATAAACCTGCAGGGGGGGGTTGCAAATACATGATATTTTTTTGGTATTTTTTAAAATGTTGATTACACTAAATAAGATAAGCAGAAGAAGTTTTATACAGAAAAAGTACTTAGAAGTATTTTTCCTAGATTTTCAAACTTTGAAACGGGTCAATTTGACCCGCAACATAACAGGAGGGTTAAGGAAATGGTTCTTTAAAGAACCCTGGTTTGAAAAGTTCTTTGTGGAGCCAGATATGGTGCCTTAAAGAACCATTTTTTAAGGTTCTTTGGGACACCATAATAGGTTCTTTGAAGAACTCTTTAAGGAAATGGTTCTTTAAGAACCCTGGTTTGAAAGGTTCTTTGAGGAACCAGAAATGGTGCCTTAAAGAACCATTTTTTAACGTTCTTTTGGACACCATTATAGGTTATTTGAAGAACTCTTTAAGGAAATGGTTCTTTAAGAACCCTGGTTTGAAAGGTTCTTTGAGGAACCAGAAATGGTGCCTTAAAGAACCATTTTTAAAAGTTATTTTGGACACCATTATAGGTTATTTGAAGAACTCTTTTAGGAAATGGTTCTTTAAAGAACCCTGATTTGAAAGGTTCTTTGAGGAACCAGAAATGGTGCATTAGAGAACCATTTTTTGAAGGTTCTTTGAGACACCTTGATAGGTTCTTTGAAGAACTCTTTAGAACGCTGGTTTGAAAGGTTCTTTGCGGAACCAGAAATGGTTCTTCCATGGCATCACTCTGAGGAACCACTTTCGGTTCCAGGTGACACCTTCGTAGTTCCACGTGTACTCACGGGAAGACTCACACACTTTGAGTGGAACCTCCTGATGACGTGAGCGGAACCTCTCGTTCCTCTGCAGCTCCGTGTTCCTCCAGTCGGACTCGGGTCCCTGAAGCAGAACTTAACCGGCATCAAAAGACTTCATTTCATCTCGTTGTACCGGCTCTTGATCTTCTCCCACGAGTGGCGCTCTAATGAGGAAAACTACTAAATCTGCTGCTTCTCTACATATTTATCCTTTTCTTTTTGGCGAGGCGGGGAGGTAAGCGTCCCGACGCCAGGCCGGTGATTACAGGTTAGCGTGTGCAGCTGTGGTCATCAGAACGCCGCTGATTAGCCTCCCGCAGGGGGTCCGGGGGGCGGGTATTTATCTCCAGCCAACGGACGCAATTAAAAATTCTCAAAGTCGACCCGGGCCGGGAACCCGGAAAACAGTGCTGACGACACTCCTCCTCCTCCTCCTCCTCCTCCTCTTTCCTCCATCGTTCTGCTTAAAGGCCGCTTCCAACGCTTTGTGGCCCTGAGCACGAGGTCTACAATTTATCTCGATGTTTTCACCCCCCCCCCCCCCCACACACACACTCATTCTCCCACTGTGACTCTAGCTCACGATGCTACCGTTAGCTCTTCACAGCGTGCTACTGAGTACATGCACGGGACTTCAAAGCAGAGACGCAACAATTATGCTAACACATGCATTTTCCTTCTCTCAGTATATAATCGGTGAGGCAGAGGGTCAGCGACAAGCTAGCAGGGGAGGTCTACTCACTTATTCTCCCCCACATCTGTGGTGCTAACGTGGGCTCCCGGCTGCACCCCTCACCCCCGTTCCCTGGAGCTTATTTATGACTCTGACAGTCGTAAATAACGTGTTTTTTCTCATGTTGTGCCAAAACCCAGTGAGAGGAGGAGGAGGAGGAGGAGGAGGAGGCAAACACAGTGGCAGCTTTGTGAAGCCGTGCCCACAATGACGACGTTAACCTCCCGAAGTTTAGAAGGTTCGCCGTGTCATTATTTTATATTAGCATGCTAACGCTAGCTGCTACCTGCATGACGGCACTAGATATAGTCTAAATTGTAATGTATCCTCTGGGGGCACAACAAAGAAAAGGTCAGGGGTCACTTAAAGTCATGAGGATACACGATAAATGTGTCACTCCATCAAGTTGATATTTGACTGCATTAGTGGAGCCATGTGGTGCCAATAAGGGAAGAGTCCTCTGGGGACCTCGAGGATCTGGAACAACCTGTCAGGATATTTCACCCACGACCAGAAAATGTTGAACCCACGACGGCGTGGGAGGAAAACCGAGACGATCGCCAAAGAGTCCGAGGGAGTCCAACCAATAAGTGCTCAGACGTCTCAGGCTGGACCAAACTGGCCGACCGGCACTGGAAATGGCTCTGGGAAGGTTCCTGTTCATACGGGGACGATTTCCCGCAAGCTTTTATTTAGTAAGTGCCTCTGTATGTTTTAGGTCCTTTTATTTTGAAGATTTTCCGGCGACACAGGAAATAGGTGTAAATCTCATAAAATGACTTCGCAAAAAATCTGTTAGCTGACGGGGAACTGAAGGAAAAGGTGTTCATGAGTATTTGAACGAGGTACTTTGAGTTTTATTTGGGCTTTGACTTCATGTTTAGTGACTTTATTCTTTAATTAACTTGTAAAATGTATCGTGATAAGATGCTAATGCTAGATTGTAGCTGTGTGTTCCCTTTAAGGAAGATTACATGTTGTGATTAATGTCCATGTGTGAATGTCACTGAATTCATATTTACAGTGATTTCTGGAAATTAAATGGAAAAATAAACATGAATATTATGATTAAACATGAATATGATGTTAAACATAAATATGATGTTAAATATGAATATGATGGTTAAATATGAATATGATGTTAAACATAAATATAATGTTAAACATGAATATTATGATTAAACATGAATATGATGTTAAACATGAATATGATGTTAAATATGAATATGATGTTAAACATGAATATTATGGTTAAACATAAATATGATGTTAAACATAAATATGATGTAATGTTAAACATGAATATGATGTTAAACATGAATATGATGTTAAATATATATAGAGCCGCATTAGCAGCATGGCTACTGTGGGGTTCTCAAACCTAACAGCTACAGGGAGCTAGCGGCGGATGCTGCTAACGCAGCTCTAAAAAAAGACGCCCGATAACAGAAAACAGACGGCGATGTGGTCGTAGAGGAGGATGAAGAGAGAGAGAGAGACATGAGACATACAATATGTACACATGAATATGGCGTGCACACTTAAACACTGCATACACACACACACACACACACACACACACACACACACACACACACACACACACACACACACACACACACACACACACACACACACACACACACACACACACACACACACACACACACACACACACTCACACACACACACACACACACACACACACTCACACACACACACACACACACACACACACACACACACTCACACCACACACACACACACTCGCTCACACACACACACACACACACACACTCCACACACACACACACACACACACACACACACACACACACACACACACACACACACACACACACACACACACACACACACACACACACTCACACACACACACACACACACACACACTCACACACACACACACTCACACACACACACACACTCACACACACACACACACACTCACACACACACACACACACACACACTCACACACACACTCACACCACACACACACACACACACTCACACTCACACACACACACACACACACACACACACACACACACACACTCACACACACACACTCACACACACACCTACACACACACACACTTACACTCACACACACACACACACACACACACACACACCACACACACTCACACACACACACTCACACACACACACACACACACACACACACTCACACACACACACACACACACACACTCACACACACTCACACACACACACACACTCACACACACTCACACTCACACACACTCACACACACACTCACACACATACACAAACGGGGATATCCAAACTGCAGCGAGAGACGGGGCCTTGTGATAAGCAGTACAAATGCTCTACAGCTCTATGTCTGTCTGTAGGTGTGTGTGCTAGTGTGTGTGTGCGTGTGTGTGTGTGTGTGGAGGGGGGGGGGGGGGGATTGCCCAACACAGCAGGGTTTGCCACTGAATTATTCTATTTATTGGGTTAGAAATCCCACCTTCACTAAGCCAGACACTTGCACACTTAAGCAGCTCCACCACACACACACACACACACACACACACACACACACACACACATACACTCACACACACACACACACACGCACACACACACACACACACGCACGATCCCTCGAGACGGAGACGCTTGAGCGTGACAAGCGGGAGGAATAAACCTCGTCATCCATCCCAGATCCCGGAGAGTCGGAGGTTAAAGAAGCGGCGCCGCCCGCCCGCCGCCGCCTCCCCTTCTCTCTCTCTCTCTCTCCTCCGGAAATCTCTCCCTAGCAACCAGGCACCGGCGTGGTGATTGGACACCAGCGTGCCGGCGGTTGCTATAGCTACAGGAAGCTCCCCTTCCCCTGTCAACCACTTTTGTGTTCCCGCGCCTCTTTATCTATAACCTCTCTTTCTATTATTTCTCTTTTTTCGCCGTTTGTCTTTTCCTCTCCTCCTCCTCCTCCTCGCCCTCCGCTGTGTTTCTCTCCATCTCGCCCCCCAGTCCCTCGCCTTCACTACGGTGCCGCGGTCGATGTTATTAACGGCGAGGCTGAGCGATGGGGGGGCTAATGGCATCCAAAGGGGTCTGCCGAGGAAACAAAAGACAAAAGGTGCTGCAATCTCACGAGAGCCCCGGTGAGAACGGAGAGAGACGGAGCGTTTTGCAAAACACACATATTTATTCATCTGGCCTGTCGGGGTGAATCTTTGATTCCCTTCGCTTCATGAGAACAATCAGTTCTGTCCCGAAGCATAACGAACGACCCGGAGCCGTGTCTCCGTCTAGTCGTGTGTTTGTTTCTGTGACTTCTGCACGGGGGGAAACACGTGTGCACATCTAGCCTGTGCGTGTGCTTTACGTGTGTGTGTGTGTGTGTGTGTGTGTGTTAGCTTTGCTCCCGTTGTTACTGTTGGACTCCAAGAGTGCCGATTAAGCTCCAGAAGCAGGATACGTGTGGTCGCTGTGTCATTAGGCCAGTATGCACGAGTCAGCCCGTCTGCCTGTAACGCAACACCACGCTATCCACGTTACACACACACACACACACACTTATATGTGTCTGGAGTTGATGCATCAATCTGTCTGCAGCTTTTTTCCACAGACTCCTCCCCCCCCGAGCTGATTGCGCGTCGGCTTGAACTCATGGTCGGGGATCCGATCTTCTTCTTCTGACTGAGGCACGAGAGAAGAGGAGGCATGAGGACGGTAATGTGGCTGGAAGATGATAGACGGGACGGATGTGTGTGTGTGTGTGTGTGTGTGTGTGTGGTCGTGGTCGTCTCTCCAGCGGGGCAGAGTCAGCCCCTTCGGAGAAAAGCTAAAATTGGCTTTAAAAAAAAAAAAAACAGAAGGAGGAAATAAGGAGGGTTTGATGTCACGGTGTTCCAGTGGTGGCACAGATGATGTCATCGGTCAAGGTCAATACCCCCCCCCCCCCCATGAGTTCATCAACATGTCCGACAGATGAAGACCGTCGAGCGTGGCATACGACCCCCCCCCCCCCCCCGCATGCTGATGACATCATGAAGACATCATGGCTCCGGTGACTGTCATCAGAAGTAAAGGTTCTTAAATGGTTCTTCAAAAGGCTTTGTGGTTGTACGGAGAACCGTCACCTATAGAAGAACCATTCCTTCGTCTGAGACACCTTTAGAGGTTCTTTGAAGAACTCTTTAAAGAACTCTGGTTTGAAAGGTTCTTTGAAGAACCAGAAATGGTTCATTAAAGATCTTTTTGAAGGTTCTATGAGACACCTTTATAGGTTCTTAGAAGAACTACTTAAGGAAATGGTTCTTAAAGGAACCCTGGTTTGAAAGGTTCTTTGTGGAACCATAAATGGTGCCTTAAAGAACCATGTTTTGAAGGTTCTTTGAGACACCTTTCTGGGTTCTTTTGAGAACTCTTTCAGGAAAAGGCTCTGTGAGGATGATGGCGCCTTCATCGTTCCGTGTGTGTGTGTGTGTGTGAGGGGAGGGGGGGTAGACAACAACAACAACAACAGCTTTAGGAAACTGCCGGCTCTGCAAAGGCCCTACGGGGGAGTATATTCTAGCCGGGGACACAATAGTGCCCCATTGCATCATGGGAGGAGCGGCGCTCTCTGGAACACGAGGCTCTCTGATAGGTGCGTTCAACACACCGCCTCGAGTCAGAGGCAGATGAGAGGGAGGAATCCGTTTGGTATCACACTCCAGTGATGATGTCATGTTTAGGTGACACAAACAGCACCCCCCTCCCCCCCTCTTTCTCTCTCTCTCTCTTTTTCTTCACCTCCTTCCTGTGTCCCCCCCCCCCTGTTTCTCTGGGGCCCAGAGTGGAGCCCTCTGATTGGTTAATAGCACCATAGAGATGCTGAGAATATCCACCAACCAGGGCACCGGCTGCCCCTTCACACCGTTACCACAGCAACCCCTCACAACCACCACGAGCGTGCATGAGGCATGTGTGTGTGGGCACTGTATAGTCCATGTGTGTGTGTGTGTGTACTGTATAGTCCATGTGTGTGTGTGTGTGTGTGCACTGTATCGTCAATGTGTGTGTGTGGGCACTGTATAGTCCATGTGTGTGTGTGTGTGTGTGTGTGTGTGTGTGTGTGTGTGTGTAACAACAGCCCTCCAATGAATAGCCAGGAGGAGTTCATCCGCGGTAACATCAATAAACAATAAACACACTCACTCCGGTCTGATATATATATCAAATATATATATATATATATATATTTATATATATATATATTTATATATATATATATATTCTCGGCTCTTTAAATACAAATTTGGACACGCACAAAATACTTGACTTTCATAAGAGAAAAAAACCCAATAAAATATATATTTATATATTTTTAAAGGAATTAAAAAGACTATTTCTAATATATAATTCTATATTCTTAAAGCAATAATTTGACTATTAAATACATTAAGAAATAGAGACGCATGTCACTCTATTGCTGTTGAAGGGATGCAAGAGGTCATCTGTGTTTCTATTGGAGGTCACCGGTGTTTCTATTAGAGGTCAATTGTGTTTCTATTGGAGGTCACCAGTGTTCCTATTAGAGGTCAATTGTGTTTCTATTGGAGGTCACCAGTGTTCCTATTTGAGGTCACCTGTGTTTCTATTGGAGGTCACCAATGCTCACCTGTAAATGGATGTAACAGCTGCTTCCTGTGTCTCTTACTTAACTCTAACAACACGTATGACCTGAACCTCCTGCTCTGGGCTCGCGGGCCTTACCTGTGCAGGTGAAACACTTCACGTGGAAGTGGGTCTCCTGGACCCGGACCACCTCTCCTTTGCATACTTCCCGGCAGCGCTGGCAGCGGATGAGTCCAGAACTTCGCTCGCTCGCCGCAGAGCCTTGGCGGTAAGCTGCAGAACACAAAACACACACACACACACACATTTAATATGATTTATTATTGATGTTTAGCTCATACGCTAGTTAGCTCGTAGGCTAGTTAGCTCGTAGGCTAGTTAGCTCGTAGGCTAGTTAGCTGCACAAGCAGACACTATCTGATCCATTCCTGGAACTTTTGCTCCACTTTGGAAGAAGCAAGATGTTCACGCCCCAACAAAATGACCCATGCTGACTTAAAAAAAAAATGGAATAAAGAAAATTGCAATCACTTTGTTAGAACAATGCAAATAAAGTTATACATGTGCAAAAAGCACACCGGCAAAGGAAACGTTTAAACGGGGTTGCAGGCTTGATACGGTCACTCTCTATGTTGAGCTCTTATTTTGAAGGGCAACAGCAGGAAAAGCCGACGGAGATTGGCTTTTGGCAAAACACTAAGAATCCGCGAGTAACGTAAACATGTACACGACGGTAAAGACTTATCTACATTTATATTTATTAATGTCTTATAGTTTTATGTCTGTGTACTTTGAACTTGTGTAATATGTGAAGTTCTCAATAAAAAGTTATTCTGCGCTCCACCTGTAGTACCACTGCGCGCCACTAGAGGGGCGCCCCCCACTCGTGTACACTTCAACATGCAGAGCGATGACGGCCCCCCGGGCCTCGTCAGCGCTGCCGAGCTGCGATTGGACTCAAATAGTTTCACCTCGTGATGATTGGTCGAGGATGGAACCATCATTGTTTTGTTCATGTAGCCTGAAACCAGCGTAGCTTATTGCCACTGATGCAATCATCCAACGGCAGTATCAATCACGTAGACAACAATAATCAACGTTGTTCTTTTCGTGTCTCCATAGTAATAATTCAAAATCAACAAAGGTTTCATCACCAGGACCGAGGCTCTGCTCCTGCCAGACGGCACTGAGGGCTTTTCACACAATGAGATCAGTGTGTAGCTCAGTCAACACTGAAGAAGTGAAGGTCTGACACCTCGGTACGCCGAGTGAGCTGCAGGCTTTCACACACACACACACACACACACACACACACACACACACACACACACACACACACACACACACACACACACACACACACACACACACACACACACACACACTGCTGCGTCAGGCTAGAAGGTGGATGGATCTCCTAACCTCATTATGCATTATCTTACATGTCAGACTCCCTGCACGCCCAACAGCTCCTTCACATTGTCAAGAAGGCAATAAGTCCTCTCTCACACACACACACACACACACACACACACACACACACACACACGGCCACAACAGTAATGGAATAAATGCTCTCGCAAGCAAAAAAGAAAAAAGAAAAAAGAAG
This sequence comes from Pseudoliparis swirei, assembly GCF_029220125.1. Classification (NCBI taxonomy): domain Eukaryota; kingdom Metazoa; phylum Chordata; class Actinopteri; order Perciformes; family Liparidae; genus Pseudoliparis; species Pseudoliparis swirei. Next base: position 2,193,812 of record NC_079406.1, on the reverse strand, counting down.
GTCAACATGATGGATTAATTTGATCTTAAATGAGTGTGGGAAATTAATTGATCTAAGACCACTTAAGCTATTAGAGGCTCTTTAAAAAAAGGTCCATCCCTCTCGTCCGGGCGGCACGGAGACGCTCATGCATCCATAAACAGGATCAGGCAGCCCCCCCGTACCAGCTGGGGTCCTCCTGAAGGAGCCTTTGAGTGGTCCTAGACTCCGCCTGAGGGCCTTAATGGCGAGGGTAACCAGCTGGTCTTAATATCCACCTGAAGTACAGCTGACTGGAGGACTTTGCGGCTTCAGGATGTGGGCCGGCGTAACGGAGCTGTCTGATTCCATCTCGCTGGATGTGTCCTAAAGCAGCACTTTTTAAAGTCTCACGGCCTGCGGCGCAGCCTGCAGAGCGCCCTCGTGTACGCATGGCGTGCACGGCGACAGAGTGAGGAGACACATCCGTCCACGGGGAGCGAGGCTGGAGTTTATGTTCCCGTTCACTGGTGCGTGGGCATATATGGAAATATGCAATCATGATTAATTCCCACTCCCGATCTCCCACTCAAGTCTCTGTTAGTTCATTGTTCCCCTCGCTGGCAGCACCACCGGGGCCCACTACCCTGCATGATGAGTGTGTGTGTGTGTGGGGGGGGGGGGGACTATGGCACACAACCAAATGAGCATTACTGATCCCATCAGGTGTGAATGAGAGACGACGGGAACTGATGGCGGTGCATGTAAGCCTGTTGGAAACACACAGGGCTTTCATTCACGATGCTGAGCTTCTGGAATATGGCCAGAATATGGCCTGAATATGGCCTGGATATGGACAGAATATGGCCTGAATATGGACAGAATATGGCCTGAATATGGCCAGAATATGGCCAGATTATGGCCTGAATATGGCCAGAATATGGCCTGAATATGGTCAGAATATGGTCAGAATATGGACAACATCCAGCACACGAGCGCCCCGACAGGTGATGGGAACAGGGCGACCACACTAGTGAAACACCGTTAGCTTGAATGTTCACCAGCTAACATCTATGAATACAGTAGAGTAATGTGTAATAGTCCCTGTCTTCATCTCCCTTCGCCTGATAGGACCTTGACCGGGGGGCATCCATCACAGAGAGAGAGAGAGAGAGAGTCTGAATGATCACTCCGTCCCAGCAGAGGTCAAGGTCATGGAGACAGAAACCTTGAGGCGGCAACACATTCAAGCCCCCGCGGTGTTATGGCCTCCAAGCTCAAAGAGTCTTCTTTTTTATTCCGGTCATTGAAATTAAATTGAATTTTTAAAAAAAACTTCTTTGAGATTAAAGATAAAAAAGCAACCCGGATGCCTCAGATCAAACCGAGGACCACGACGACGAGGCCTCAACGCGCCTCTCTTTGAGTGCGACTGTAAGTAATAAACACCATTTGTACAGAGAGGAAGGAGAGAGGAAGGAGAGAGGAAGGAGAGAGGAAGGAGAGAGGAAGGAGAGAGGAAGGAGAGAGAAAGGAGAGAGGTGTTGTATCACAAACGTTATAACTTCCCTCTGCAGGAATACTTCGTACATGAAGTTTCAGTGAAGCCAAAGTTCAGCCTCAGTGTCGCCGGGCAGAAAGTTGGAGACGAGACGGAGTGACGGACAGCCGGAGCTGCGTGTGAGGTTATGTGTGTTGTCGGCCTCTGGGTCCTCACAGTGGAATAAAACAATTGCACACACACACACACACACACACATGCACACACACACACACACACACACACACACACACGACCCTTAAGTGTGCTAAGAGTCAGAGGGCGGCATATGTTAGACTGACTGGAGGGTGGTGGGTAGTGGGGCAACCCTGTATCACAAAAATTACGTTCCCCCAGACCTAAAATGCAATTTGCAGTTACGTTTGACTGAAACGTATTTCTCTTCAGATTACGTTTGTATTTGACGTATTATAATAACAAATACGTCTCTGATCAACGTATCTTTGCCGTTTGTTGTCTCTCTTTTCTACAATGCTGTTATTAATTGTAAAAAGCGTCCTCTAGTCTTATTTATTATTATGTTATATATGTTGTTTCGCCTGCGTATTCTGACAGCAATAAGCGTTGTCGGATCATATGAATTGGCGTGAAGACTTGCTGCTGGTGACTCTCCTTTATTTTCTTTTTTTAGGTGACAATACATTAATTAAAACTCGTAAACTATCACCACCTCATCACCACCTTAACAGAGTCAGTCCCATACGGGTCAAATCAACTATTAAACTTGTTATGAAATGCGCATCTGTCCGTGATCTATACCATAAAGTTCGCATTTTAACCTAAAAAAAAGTGCGCTTCCTTGTTACCTTTCAAAATAAAAGTCCGATTTGTCTGTTAAGCGGAAGTAGTATAAAACGTCTATATTTATTCAAACAATACAATATAAAAGGCATACATCAAAATCAATAAGGAAAATGCTGAACAGTCAAACAACTCAAAACAATAAACCCTTCATGGGGTTATTTACAGGCGTGTTTACTTCTCATCAAACAAAAAGAGCAGGTATCTGGAAAAATCTGGGAAATAATTTGGGAATTGTTAATAAAACATGATTTACCCTTCAACTTCCACTGATATGCATGCAAACTAATACATCGCTTCACACACACACACACACACACACACACACACTGACAGAAACACATAGACACTCACATCGTACACACACACACACAGGCAGAGACACACACATACTCACACACACAGACAGACACTCTCATACGCACACTCTTACACACCACACACACACACAGACAGACACACACTCACACACACACACAGAATGACAGACACACACAGACACACTCTCACACACAGACACACACTCAGACACTCACATACATACAAACACAGGCAGAATCACACACACACACACACACACACACACACAAATACAGATGCACACACACGCATACTCTGCAGACTGACCTTTGACCTCCCAATTGTCTCTCAGATATAACCCTACTGCTATATATTAAATATATTATATTTACCTAACTATAAGACTTTGAGGTCGTGAGGGGAATCTCCTCCAAAAGATTCACAAGAGAAAATTGTCACCGTGCCAATAACCCTTGTACGATCCTTAAAACCAGTCTTTTAGTACATTTTTTATACTTTCAATCAACTTAAAGATCTGGATTCTTTTCAGATTCAAAGAGGGGCCTCTGAATATGAATATCCTACAGTTTTAGACCGATAGCTCTGAGCTAAGGGCCCCAAAAACAGGTCCAAAGGGTCAAATTGGGTAAACATGTCAGAGCTTAGCTTTCTTTTCCAGGTTGTAGCCACTCCCAAATGGGGTAGAATACAATTGAAATTGTTCATATAGTACAAACATTTGAGGAGTTGTTAACCTTTGAAGGAAGGAATTTTGTTTTTTTCCGGGTTTTTAAACCCTTCCCAAGCAGGGATGCTAAGTGCTATATGTGGCCAGCCTACATGGTTGGGACCCATTTGGGAGGGCTACAACCTGCAAAAGAAAGCTAAGCTCTGACATGTTTAGGAAAAAAAAGCTAAAATCAGCCCAAACTCACAACAGGGTCTCAGATTTGTTAAACCACACACCCTCTTCAAGTCCTGGATTTCAGACAGCCAATTAACTCTTGTGGGTGTTTCGGAGGAAATTTCACCCCATCACCTCATTGTAGGTCCTGTCCTGAGTGTCTGTGTTCAATTTGGGATTTCCAGGACTAATATTTAGGAGATTATGGCCATTTTTGCACTTGTCAAAAAATATGCAAATTTAAGAGAATAAGGCCCAATTTGACCCTTTAGACCTGTTTTTGGGGCCCTTAGCTCAGAGCTATCGGTCCAAAACTGTAGGGTATTCATATTCAGATGCCCTTCTTTGAATCTGAAAAGAATCCAGATCTTTAAGTTGATTGAAAGTGTGCAAAATTAACTAAAAGACTGGTTTTAAGGATCGTACAAGGGTTATTGGCACGGTGACAATTTTCTCTTGTGAATCTTTTGGAGGGGATTCCCCTCACGACCTCAAAGTCTTATATTTAGGTAAATATAATATATTTAATATATAGCAGAAGGGTTATATCTGAGACAATTGGGAGGTCAAAGGTCAGTCTGCAGAGAATGCGTGTGTGCGTGTGTATTTGTGTGTGTGTGGGTGTGTGTGGGTGTGTGTGTGATTCTGCCTGTGTTTGTATGTGAGTGTCTGAGTGTGTCTGTGTGTGAGTGTGTGTCTGTGTGTGTCTGTCATTCTGTGCGTGTGTGTGTGTGTGTGTGTGTGTGTGTGTGTGTGTGTGTGTGTGTGTGTGTGTGTGTGTGTGTGTAAGAGTGTGTGCGTATGAGTGTGTGTCTGTGTGTGTGAGTATGTGTGTGTCTCTGCCTGTGTGTGTGTGTGTGTACGTATGTGAGTGTCTATGTGTTTCTGTCAGTGTGTGTGTGTGTGTGTGTGAAGCGATGTATTAGTTTGCATGCATATCAGTGGAAGTTGAAGGGTAAATCATGTTTTATTAACAATTCCCAAATGATTTCCCAGATTTTTCCAGATACCTGCTCTTTTTGTTTGATGAGAAGTAAACACGCCCTGTAAATAACCCCATGAAGGGTTTATTGTTTTGAGTTGTTTGACTGTTCAGCATTTTCCTTATTGATTTTGATGTATGCCTTTTATATTGTATTGTTTGAATAAATATAGACGGTTTATACTACTTCCGCTTAACAGACAAATCGGACTTTTATTTTGAAAGGTAACAAGGAAGCTCACTTTTTTTTAGGTTAAAATGCGAACTTTATGGTATAGATCACGGACAGATGCGCATTTCATAACAAGTTTAATAGTTGATTTGACCCGTATGGGACTGACTCTGTTAAAGTGGTGATGAGGTGGTGATAGTTTACGAGTTTTAATTAATGTATTGTCACCTAAAAAAAGAAAATAAAGGAGAGTCACCAGCAGCAAGTCTTCACGCCAATTCATATGATCCGACAACGCTTATTGCTGTCAGAATACGCAGGCGAAACAACATATATAACATAATAATAAATAAGACTAGAGGACGCTTTTTACAATTCATAACAGCATTGTAGAAAAGAGAGATAACAAACGGCAAAGATACGTTGATCAGAGACGTATTTGTTATTATAATACGTCAAATACAAACGTAATCTGGAGAGAAATACGTTTCAGTCAAACGTAACTGCAAATTGCATTTTAGGTCTGGGGGAACGTAATTTTTGTGATACAGGGTTGAGTGGGGGGCTGTGTTCCTGTGCCTCAGAGGCCAGAGTACAGACATGGCCCCCTGTAGTCTGCCAGGTGTGACACACACACACACACACACACACACACACACCCACACACACACACAGTCAACACGGTACCCGCTCAGGGTTTGTGTACATCTCGCTGTGGAAGCACATGCCTTTAAATCACAAGGCATGAAACAGCTCTCCACAAGCTCCCCCCCCCCCTCCTCCTCCTCCTCGGTGTCAGCTGGGGGAAAAAAGTCATTTTTGAAGCTTAACAAAAGACTCCTACACATTCCATCGGGGGGGTGCGGCGGCTCGCGGGGCGCCGGGCGCCGCCGGTTCCTACGGTGGGTCAAGAGCGCCGGATGAATAACGAAGAGCACGGAACACAATGACAGGCGGGAGTCTGAGTGATGCAGGAATACCCGGTTCCTCCTGTAGACACAGAGGGCAGGAGGTCTGGGGGTCTGGGGGTCTGGGGGGTACTTAACGGAGTACCTGGCCTTACTGACTGCCAAGGGTCAAGGGAGAGAGGGGGGAGGGGGGGGGTGATTCAGCTGACAGAGGATCAGGCTCACAGCACCACGGGCCGGTCCACGCCACTCAGACCGAACCTGACCTGCAGCTGGAGGGGGTCCCTGAAGGGGGCGTTGGAGGACAGGTGGGTCCCTGAAGGGGGCGTTGGAGGACAGGTGGGTCCCTGAAGGGAGCGTTGGAGGACAGGTGGGTCCCTGAAGGGGGCGTTGGAGGAGAGGTGGGTCCCTGAAGGGGGCATTGGAGGACAGGTGGGTCCCTGAAGGGGGCGTTGGAGGACAGGTGGGTCCCTGAAGGGGGCGTTGGAGGACAGGTGGGTCCCTGAAGGGTGCGTTGGAGGACAGGTGGGTCCCTGAAGGGGGCGTTGGAGGACAGGTGGGTCCCTGAAGTCGGCGTTGGAGGACAGGTGGGTCCCTGAAGGGAGCGTTGGAGGACAGGTGGGTCCCTGAAGGGAGCGTTGGAGGACATGTGGGTCCCTGAAGGGAGCGTTGGAGGACAGGTGGGTCCCTGAAGGGAGCGTTGGAGGACAGGTGGGTCCCTGAAGGGAGCGTTGGAGGACAGGTGGGAACCTGAAGGGAGCGTTGGAGGACAGGTGGGTCCCTGAAGGGAGCGTTGGAGGACAGGTGGGTCCCTGAAAGGAGCGTTGGAGGACAGGTGGGTCCCTGAAGGAGGCGTTGGAGGACAGGTGGATCCCTGAAGGGGGCGTTGGAGGACAGGTGGGTCCCTGAAGGAGGCGTTGGAGGACAGGTGGGTCCCTGAAGGAGGCGTTGGAGGACAGGTGGGTCCCTGAAGGGGGCGTTGGAGGACAGGTGGGAACCTGAAGGGGGCGTTGGAGGACAGGTGGGTCCCTGAAGGAGGCGTTGGAGGACAGGTGGGTCCCTGAAGGGCGCGTTGGAGGACAGGTGGGAACCTGAAGGGGGCGTTGGAGGACAGGTGGGTCCTTGAAGGGAGCATTGGAGGACAGGTGGGTCCCTGAAGGGGGCGTTGGAGGACAGGTGGGTCCCTGAAGGGAACGTTGGAGGACAGGTGGGTCCCTGAAGGGAACGTTGGAGGACAGGTGGGTCCCTGAAGGAGGCGTTGGAGGACAGGTGGGTCCCTGAAGGGAACGTTGGAGGACAGGTGGGTCCCTGAAGGGAACGTTGGAGGACAGGTGGGTCCCTGAAGGAGGCGTTGGAGGACAGGTGGGTCCCTGCAGGGAGCGTTGGAGGACAGGTGGGTCCCTGAAGGGAACGTTGGAGGACAGGTGGGTCCCTGAAGGAGGCGTTGGAGGACAGGTGGGTCCCTGAAGGGAACGTTGGAGGACAGGTGGGTCCCTGAAGGGAACGTTGGAGGACAGGTGGGTCCCTGAAGGGAACGTTGGAGGACAGGTGGGTCCCTGAAGGGAACGTTGGAGGACAGGTGGGTCCCTGAAGGAGGCGTTGGAGGACAGGTGGATCCCTGAAGGGGGCGTTGGAGGACAGGTGGGTCCCTGAAGGAGGCGTTGGAGGACAGGTGGGTCCCTGAAGGGCGCGTTGGAGGACAGGTGGGAACCTGAAGGGGGCGTTGGAGGACAGGTGGGTCCTTGAAGGGAGCATTGGAGGACAGGTGGGTCCCTGAAGGGGGCGTTGGAGGACAGGTGGGTCCCTGAAGGGAACGTTGGAGGACAGGTGGGTCCCTGAAGGGAACGTTGGAGGACAGGTGGGTCCCTGAAGGAGGCGTTGGAGGACAGGTGGGTCCCTGAAGGGCGCGTTGGAGGACAGGTGGGAACCTGAAGGGGGCGTTGGAGGACAGGTGGGTCCTTGAAGGGAGCATTGGAGGACAGGTGGGTCCCTGAAGGGGGCGTTGGAGGACAGGTGGGTCCCTGAAGGGAACGTTGGAGGACAGGTGGGTCCCTGAAGGGAACGTTGGAGGACAGGTGGGTCCCTGAAGGAGGCGTTGGAGGACAGGTGGGTCCCTGAAGGGAACGTTGGAGGACAGGTGGGTCCCTGAAGGGAACGTTGGAGGACAGGTGGGTCCCTGAAGGAGGCGTTGGAGGACAGGTGGGTCCCTGCAGGGAGCGTTGGAGGACAGGTGGGTCCCTGAAGGACGTTGGAGGACAGGTGGGTCCCTGAAGGAGGCGTTGGAGGACAGGTGGGTCCCTGAAGGAGCGTTGGAGGACAGGTGGGTCCCTGAAGGAACGTTGGAGGACAGGTGGGTCCCTGAAGGAACGTTGGAGGACAGGTGGGTCCCTGAAGGAACGTTGGAGGACAGGTGGGTCCCTGAAGGAGCGTTGGAGGACAGGTGGATCCCTGAAGGGGCGTTGGAGGACAGGTGGGTCCCTGAAGGGCGTTGGAGGACAGGTGGGTCCCTGAAGGCGCGTTGGAGGACAGGTGGGAACCTGAAGGGGCGTTGGAGGACAGGTGGGTCCTTGAAGGGAGCATTGGAGGACAGGTGGGTCCCTGAAGGGCGTTGGAGGACAGGTGGGTCCCTGAAGGGAACGTTGGAGGACAGGTGGGTCCCTGAAGGGAACGTTGGAGGACAGGTGGGTCCCTGAAGGAGGCGTTGGAGGACAGGTGGGTCCCTGAAGGCGCGTTGGAGGACAGGTGGGAACCTGAAGGGGCGTTGGAGGACAGGTGGGTCCTTGAAGGAGCATTGGAGGACAGGTGGGTCCCTGAAGGGGGCGTTGGAGGACAGGTGGGTCCCTGAAGGGGGCGTTGGAGGACAGGTGGGTCCCTGAAGGGAGCGTTGGAGGACAGGTGGGTCCCTGAAGGGGGCGTTGGAGGACAGGTGGGTCCCTGAAGGAACGTTGGAGGACAGGTGGGTCCCTGAAGGAGGCGTTGGAGGACAGGTGGGTCCCTGAAGGGGGCGTTGGAGGACAGGTGGGTCCCTGAAGGGGGCGTTGGAGGACAGGTGGGTCCCTGAAGGGAGCGTTGGAGGACAGGTGGGTCCCTGAAGGAGGCGTTGGAGGACAGGTGGGTCCCTGAAGGGTGCATTGGAGGACAGGTGGGTCCCTGAAGGGGGCGTTGGAGGACAGGTGGGTCCCTGAAGGGGGCGTTGGAGGACAGGTGGGTCCCTGAAGGAGGCGTTGGAGGACAGGTGGCAACCTGAAGGGAGCGTTGGAGGACAGGTGGGTCCCTGAAGGGCGCGTTGGAGGACAGGTGGGTCCCTGAAGGGCGCGTTGGAGGACAGGTGGGAACCTGAAGGGGGCGTTGGAGGACAGGTGGGTCCCTGAAGGGAGCGTTGGAGGACAGGTGGGTCCCTGAAGGGGGCGTTGGAGGACAGGTGGGTCCCTGAAGGGGGCGTTGGAGGACAGGTGGGTCCTTGAAGGGAGCGTTGGAGGACAGGTGGGTCCCTGAAGGGGGCGTTGGAGGACAGGTGGGTCCCTGAAGGGAACGTTGGACGACAGGTGGGTCCCTGAAGGGGGCGTTGGAGGACAGGTGGGTCCCTGAAGGGGGCGTTGGAGGACAGGTGGGTCCCTGAAGGGGGCGTTGGAGGACAGGTGGGCCGGAGGTGTCCCACAAGAGGAAGAGAAGAAGACCAAAGAGGAGGGGAGCAGATATTGGGAGGGAACAAAGCAACAGCTGTTGATGGAGACTTTGACCTCCAGGGACTCACAGCTGTAAAGCTGCTCCACGTGGAGACGATCACACACACACACACACACACACACACACACACCTCACACACCTCACACACACACACACCTCACACACACACACACACCTCACACACACACACACCTCACACACACCTCACACACACACACACACACACACACCTCACACACACACACACACACACACACACACACACACCTCACACCTCACACACACACACACCTCACACACACACACCTCACACACACACACACCTCACACACACACACACACACCTCACACACACACACACCTCACACACACACACCTCACAGAGCTTCTTCAATTACAATGGCATTACACGTGTGGTACAGTGAGGTGAAGCTCACTTCAGGTGTCACTTTCTCTTCCATCCCATGCACACGTGTACACGTGCACGACACTATTGTTCAGTAGTTGTGCGCTCACACACACACACACACACACACACACACACACACACTCACACACTGGATGGACTTACCACTGGAACTCATGGTGTTGTTCCTATTGAAAACAAAGCCTCTCCGTCGAGAACGATCCCATGAAGCCGAGAGGATCCTCCACGGGGCGCGAGACCTCCACGGGGCGCGAGACCTCCACGGGGCGCGAGACCTCCACGGGGCACTTCACTGCTTCCACAAGGCGCGATGTGGACCGATGGAGTCTCCGCTGAGCGTAAATGACGCGCAACGCGCGCGCAGGTTGACAGGAGCCAGAAAGAAGGACTGTAATAAAAAATATATAAAAATAAACGGAGGTTATTCCCAGTGATGAATGTATCCCAAACAGAGCTCCAGTTCTCGTTCTGAGGGGGGGGGGGGGGGCTCCTCCTTCACATGTCGCTCTTGGTGAAGCAGCTCCAGCTCCGCGCGGCTCTCTGGTGCTGCTGCTGTCACCGCGCGCCTCTCTCTCTCTCTCTCTCTCTCTCTCTCTCTCTCTCTCTCTCTCTCTCTCTCTCTCTCTCTCTCTCTCTCTCTCTCTCTCTCTCTCTCTCTCTCTCTCTCTCTCTCTCTCTCTCTCTCTCTCTCTCTCTCGCTCTCTAACAGCGCACAGCTTCCGGACTTTCCTTTCAAAATAAAATAAAACAAAGGAAGTTTCACGGCACTGAGCTTTTCTGTGTCAAAGCGTTCACATCTCAAAATCTCTTAAATATAGCATTAAGTACATTTTCAGGACGTTGTGGTTCTCAGTCCATTAACACTTTAGTTTGAAGTATCTGGTCGGGCATTAATCATGACTTCATGCTGTTATTAAGGTTAAAAACAACGGATTATTTTGGTTAAAAAGCTTAAAATAAACCTCTTTAAACATTCACATTGTGTAGATTTTAATAAATAACGTTTGTGTGATTGAATTACAAATTATCAGCATGACTTTAAGGTATTGAAAAATGTCAAATGATCACACACTAAATGCACTGTACCTGTCATACATCCTTTAATAAAAGTGACAAGAAGCAGCCTTGTTGTTACATTGTGAAAGTAAAGTGAACGTCACTTCCGGTCCCGCCCCTCCTCTCTCTGGGTGAATTGACAGCTCTCTCTCTACTCAGTTGAGCGACGTCACGTTTTGGGGGAATCACGCTGCAAGAAGTGTTAAAGTGTCACAACATTAAGTCATTATCGTCTTAATTCATCTTCATCCTCCATGTGTGAAGCGTGTTCACGGTAATGTAACCACGTGACCAGCCACGTGTCCTCTGAACAATAACACGAGACGACATCTAAAAAACTGTTTTAAAGAGCCTGAGTAAAGAGGAGACTTGTTGTTGTGTGAGTCGCTGAGCTTTGAGGCTCAAAGTGTCGCGACACCGCCCCCTCCTGGAAACACCACGTCAGCAGATCTGTTAATTGGATTATGTGCGGTCGAGTAATGAGGTTAATTGGGAAGCTGTTGATGCTGTGCTTTGTTTGTTGGAGCTCAGCATAGTCACCTGACTCTGACTGGCCTTTAAACTTATGAAACACACTTCATGACTTTGACTCGCTTGATTATTGACAAGCAGAACTGTCTCAGTGGCGTGTTGCGTTCAATGTGCTTCATATTGAAGAGGAGAGATCTACGCCGAGAAGCTGAAACACCAGTCCAGTAGAATCATCTTCAAAAAACAGCAGGCGCATATATTATAATTTAAAGCAGTTGCAAAAACTCTGATTCTCTTGTAATGCCTATATATATATATAAATATACACACACATATATATATATATATATATACAGGACTGTCTCAGAAAATTAGAATATTGTGATAAAGTTCTTTATTTTCTGTAATGCAATTAAAAAAACAAAAATGTCATGCATTCTGGATTCATTACAAATCAACTGAAATATTGCAAGCCTTTTATTCTTTTAATATTGCTGATTATGGCTTACAGCTTAAGAAAACTCTAAAATCCTATCTCATACAATTTTAATATTTCCTCAGACCAAGTAAAAAAAAAGATTTATAACAGCTGAGTGTTTGTCAAGGCTCAGGAAACCCTTGCAGGTGTTTCGAGTTAATTAGACAATTCAAGTGATTTGTTTAATACCCTACTAGTATACTTTTTCATGATATTCTAATATTTAGAGATAGGATATTTGAGTTTTCTTAAGCTGTAAGCCATAATCAGCAATATTAAAAGAATAAAAGGCTTGCAATATTTCAGTTGATTTGTAATGAATCCAGAATGCATGACATTTTTGTTTTTTTTATTGCATTACAGAAAATAAAGAACTTCATCACAATATTCTAATTTTCTGAGACAGTCCTGTATAGGCATTACAAGATAATCAGATTGTTTACAACTGCTTTAAATTGTAATATATGTGCTTTCTGTTTTTTAAACTATATATATATATATATATATATATATAAACATGAACTGCCTTGTCCCGTGACCTGAGGAAGCTATGGTTCTGAACCCATGAGGAAACTGGACAATGGAGGGATATGAGACGCCTGTCCCTCTCTCCCCACCTCTCTCTCTCTCACTCTCCCTCTCACTCTCTCTCTCTCTCTCTTTCTCTCTCTCTCTCTCCTCTCTCACTCTCTCTCTCTCTCACTCTCTCTCTCTAAACTACTTTACTCACTCGCTCCATTCCAACAGAGAGCTTTGTAAAGCTTTGTGAAGCTAACGTGTGGATTTCCCCTGAAAGACAAATTCCTCCATTGCAGGCGGCGAGAGTTCATGAACCATGTGACCTCTTTGTTCTTCCACCCATTCACAAACCCATGAGCCAGGCACCAGAGGTTATAATTATGTAATGAGGTAATGTTGCTTAATACACGAGTGTCCTGGATCAGTTATTCTATACGTTAGTATATATATATAAATATACATATATGTATATATTTATTTAGATATGTATATATATATATGTATAAATACATATATTTATATTTATATATTTATATCTATAAATATACAAATATATGTGTTCATATATATGAATATATATATATATATATATATATGTATATGTATGTTTATATACATATATATACATACATATTTATACGCATATACAGTATATGTATATTTATAAATATATATATATATATTTTTATATACATTCTATACAAACATATTTATTTATATATACAGTATATATTTGAATATATTTATATATATATATATGTATATATAAATAAATATACATATATATATATGTTTATACATATATGTTATTGAGCTTACTGACCTGATTGTGATCGGCATGGATAATGATTGACTTAAATGAGCCATCTTAATCAGGGTGTGTGTGTGTGTGTGTGTGTGTGTGTGTGGGTGGGACACCATGTAAGTGTGTGTCCTGCGTTGTGCGTTGGTCCTCTACACTGATGGGCAGAACAACAGGAAGCTGGTCTTCCTGTGAGTCGGTGGTGTGTGTTATGAACCTGCACACGGTGGTGTGTGTTATGAACCTACACACAAACACACACACACACAAATACATACACAAACACAGACACACATACACAGACACACATAGACACACATACACACACATGCACACAGACACACACATACACATACACACACACACACACACACACACACACAGGCCGTGTGTCCACTATCAGCAGCACTGATCAGGCTGCATTCTTTACAAACCCCTCACAATCCTTGTTGCACTTTGTCCAACCAAATGGGCAGGGAGAAGTACACACACACACAGACACACACATACACAGACACACACACACAAACACACACACACAGACGCACACACACACACACAAATACAAACACACACACATAGACACACACATACAGACAAACATACTTCTTGCTTTGCTGCATCTGTATCTTTCCGTTTAATGCTATTTTGTTACAAGTCAACACACACATTCCTTCTATTTCTCTGACCCGCTCATGCGCTCTCACACACACACACACCTACACACACACAGACACACACACAGACACACAAAAGGCACAGAGTAAATGGTCCGTGTCCTGCAGCCGATCACATGGGCCGTGCGGGACTGATACTTTGTGTTCAGGGTGACTTTGGGGGGTTGTGTGTGTGTGTGTGTGCATGTGTGTGTGTGTGTGTGTGCGTGTGGAAACACAATCAGTTTACATTAACTCAGCACGCAGAGAAACCAAAGCTACGCTGATAGAGAACAACCCAGAAAATGTGAATAACATAGCCAGCAGTTGGGAGAGGTCACCGGAGAATATCTGACATTTCAGTGGAATGCCGGCCGTGTGTGTGTGTTGGTTTAGGTGTGTGTGTGTGTGTGTGTGTGTGTGTGTGTGTGTGTGTGGCTCGATAGGGCAGGACTGTGAAGCTCCTCTGGAATGAAGACGAGGTGTGGACACAAACCAGCTGATTCTATGTGACGCTAACCTGCTGAGTGTGTGTGTGTCTAGTGTGTGTGTGTGTGTCTAGTGTGTGTGTGTGTGTGTGTGCTTGTGTTGGACCAAACTGGTGCGACTGGTGTGGCAGAATGCGGAAATAATATATAAAAGGGAAGTTGTGACACAAAACAGCCGGTACAGGTTATCACGGGTTGAAGATGATTAAAATGCAATTATAACATGACGTAATTCCACTGGTTCAGACTCCTGTAAGGGTTTGACTGAGAGAGAGAGAGAGAGTGTGTGTGTGTGTGTGTGTGTGTGTGAGAGAGTGAGTGAGAGGAGGGGGGGGGGGGGTGGAGGCCGTGGCCTTGTTGTCCCACAGAGATCATGGGAGGAGTTAACAGCAAAAACCTCCTCAGTCAGTGACATGGTGTCTGGGATAGCCTCACACACACACACACACACACACACACACACACACACACACACACACACACACACACACACACACTCACACACACACACACCGGCTCACACACTCTCACTGACTCACACACTTCTGTTCTCCTCCGTGATAGCGGAAAATGACAGCAGCTCGCCAGTTAAAGTGGCGACACACACACACACAAACAAACAGAGAGAGACACACACACACACACGCACACACACACAGACACACACACATTCTGCAACGCACGTGAGGAATGAAATGAGAGCGGAGAGCTGGAAGCAGCACACAGGTGAGAGCTGTTTATTTTTTCTACTTTCAATGCGTCTCTCCATGTGAGAGCTTGAGTTATAACAGTGTTGTAAAAGTGTTATAACACTGTTATAACACTGTTATAACTGTGTCTTCTGCACTTTGCTCTCGTTAGCTGAAGCAGCCGTCGGTCCGCTAGCAGCAGGACAACATGGCGGGGACTTTATTCCGTGTCCTCGGTGCTTGGTCATGAGCCTGAGATCTTCCTCACGTGACCACAGTCTTCTTCACTCCATTCTAACTCTGGGAATAAACTTCCTCAATGTGTCTGAATGCTGTCAGTGTGGGAATCTCCCTGCAGGCAGCGGGTGGCACGCATGTGAGCTAACGGGGCTAAACTTAGAGTCCATACCCCCCCCCCCAGCCCCTCCACCACCCCCCCCCCCTCCCTCCCCCAGCTCCTATTTCTCTCCACTAACTCCTCTTCCACATTCTACCAACCGGGATCGTACATCCGCACATACACACTACACACACACTACATACACACACTACACACACACACACACACACACTACACACACTACACACACACACTACACACACTATATACACACTACACACACTACACACACACTATATACACACACTACACACACACTATATACACTACACACACACACTACATACACACACTACATACACACTACATACACACTAAACACACACCACATACACACTACACAAACACTACACACACACTAGATAACACACTACACACACACTACATACACACTACACACACTACACACACACTAGATAACACACTACACACACACTATATACACACTACACACACTACACACACACTACATACACACTACACACAAACTCCACACACACCACATACACACTACACACACTACACGCACACTACACACACACCACACACACATTACACACACACACCGCCTCGACATCCTCTTTTCTGTCCCGGCCAGACAACGCTGACGCCGCGAGTTTCTCGTGAGGTTGAACGTTCCTGTCACACACACACACTCACGCACACACACACACACACACTCACGCACACTCACAGACACACACACACACACACACTCACAGACACACACATGTGGTTCCAGACCCGTGAGGTCCTGGGGGGTTCTGGGGGTCTGCGGTCCTCGGACTCTTTGTGAGTCGGTGTGTGACACTGACCACAGGGCGAACGCTGTCTGGCCTTCTAGCTGACCGGGAACCACGGCTTGATCAACAGGTGGTCGCCATTGTTTTTCACTTCAAATACCATAAATAATACTATAAATAATACTATAAATAATACCATCAATAATACTATAAATAATACCATAAATAATACTATAAATAATACCATCAATAATACTATAAATAATACCATAAATAATACTATAAATAATACTATAAATAATACCATCAATAATACTATAAATAATACCATAAATAATACTATAAATAATACTATAAATAATACCATCAATAATACTATAAATAATACCATAAATAATACTATAAATAATACCATCAATAATACTATAAATAATACCATAAATAATACTATAAATAATACCATCAATAATACTATAAATAATACTATAAATAATAACATAAGTAATAACATAAGTAATACCATGTGTAATACTATAAGTAATAACACAAGTTCTAACATAAGTAATAATATAAGTAATACCAGAAGTAATACCAGAAGTTATAACATAAGTAATACTATAAGTAATAACATAAGTTGGATAAGATGTGTTTTTTAGTTATTCTTTGTGGTTAAATGAGCAGATATATTCAGATTAAACAAAAGAAACTACAATAATTAATCATTCAAAGCAACTCAAACACCAACTAAAAGAATTATTAAAATATAATATTCATAATGGTGTAACCATAGCGACACGCAGCTCGGTGCTATCAGAGAGAAAGTCAGATACACACTTTATAGTTTTATGTTATTTTTGAGCATAAAAAATGAGTTTGTTTAAAAAAAGGTTGAAGTTCACGTCACCGGAGACAAACTGTAGCAAACAGAGGCCACAGCGTCCTGCCTCACACACACACACACACACACACACACACACACACACACACACACACACACACACACACACACACACACACACACACACACACACACACACACACACTCAACCTCCGGTGGCAGAGAGTTGTGTTGATGAACTGAACCTCCATCTATACCACTACCCCCCCCCCCCTCCACCCCCCCCCCCCTCGTTGTGACCTTGCAGTCCCTGAGTGGCGTTGCCTTACAGCGGCTCAGCAATACGCACACAACACACACAAGACACACACACAAGACACACACAACACATACACAAGATACACACACAATACACACATAACACACACAATATACGCACAAGATACACACACACATGCCAGACACAGACACACACAACACAGACACAAAACCCACACACGACAAACACATCAGACACACACATACACACACACAGACACACACACAAGACACACACACATTGTCTCTGACAAACATTCTGTGCATATTTCCACCGACACACATGGGGAACACAGGGAAGCTCTCACTGAGGCCTGTCCCCCTCACACACACACACCTACACACACACGCACACACACACGCACACACACACACACACACACACACTGATATCAATCCCACAGAGTACTTTGTGCATTCAGTGACTGGACTGGGCAGCTACTGGGGAGAGAGAGAGAGAGAGAGAGAGAGAGAGGAGAGAGAGAGAGAGGAGAGAGAGAGGGAGAGGAGAGAGAGAGAGTGAGAGAGAGAGAGATGCTTGTGGGAGGAGGGAGATAGAGAGCAAGAGACAGAAGAGGGATTAAAGAAACCGACCCAGCCAGATAGAGGTGAAGAAGATGAGGCTCGCGGTGGGACAGAGGCGACGCGCCCAGTGAGCTCTGAGGGAGGAGACACCGGAGAAGGAGGGGAACAGGGGAACAGGGCTGTCCCGCAGAGAGGAAGAGAGTTGAGGGGGGGGGGGGGGGGTTCTGATGGCGCTGCTCTCCCGGAGCGGCGGGCTCCTGGGCCGGATGGCGTCCCGCTGCTGCAGGCCGCTGCTCGGCTGCTGCTGCGCGCCGCTCCTCAACGCGTGCCTCTCCTCCCTCACAGGTCGGTCTGCTGCGGGACGGCCTCACGCTGAGAGAGCGCCGCTGGTAGAGCTGCGCGCGCAGCATGGGTGACGCGCTTAGCCGAGAAGGTAACGAGGGTTAGTGGCGTGGGCTGCGCGAGGAGGAGAGGAGGAGAGGAGGAGAGGAAACAGGCTGCTGCGGTCCCCTCGGCCTACTGTCACGCTGCGTTGTGTTGGCATGGCCTCGTTGCGTTGTTGTTGTTGTTGTTGTTGTTGTTGTTGTTCGGCCTTCAGATAATAACCGTGCTGCTGTGTTCTACCACTGACACGCATGGAAACTAGAGACTTTTATTAACTTTATTTTCGGTTTTAAAAAAAAGAAGGTTTAAATGGTGTGTGTCTGACATACAAAGTGGAGGCGTCAGCTCTGTCACTGCAGCTGTGTGAGTGTGTGTGTGTGTGCGTGTGTGTGCCAGAAGTGTGTGTGTGGGTGTGTCCACGCCCCCAAACCCAGCCCCTCCCCCCCACTAAGCGAAATTTAGAAACTTTTTTTCGAGTTTCTTTAAAAAAGAGAGTTAAATGGTGTGTGTCTGTGTGTCTGACATAACACGTGGAGGACTCTGTCACTGCAGCTGTGTGTGTGTGTGTGTGTGTATTTGTGCCAGGCCTGTTTGCCCCCCCCCCCCACACACACACACTAACCAAAGGCTTGAAACTTGTCGTCTCCAATATAAACAGATGCCTCCAACCTCCATTATCGCTCTTTTGTTGCTGTTGTTGTTGTTGCTGTTGTTGCTGTTGTTGTTGTTGTTGTTGTCTAATCGCTACAAAATACAAAGCATTAAACACGTCAACCTGCTTCACGGCAGCTGGACCTCCTGGAGTCTCCTCCGCTGTCACAGCCAACAAACACCCAAACGGCCTAAAGGGGCGATGTTGTTGTTGTTGTTTACACTTTGGTTTCCATGTAAACAGTAGGTTCTGCCACGAGCCACGTTTTATTTTATTTTTTAGACTAGTGGTTCCCCCCAAAATTCCCAATATATAATATATAATATAATTCAGTTTATGAACTTAAACTTATATTTTATTGAATATTTATGAAATAACTTTTTCCAAAGGCTTCTTTTTTTCAATGGAGGCTCATTTTAAATATATTTAAAACCCATCTCCCGTGCCCCCCTTTGACAACCCCTCTCTACTGACCGATTAGATGACTGTTAAATGTCCTGGTTCTGGTTCTGACCCGGTTCCCTGCTCACAGACATCTCCCCTGCCGAGCTGGACGCCCTCTGGAGGGAGCCGGACGCGCTCGGGGAAGCCAGCCAACACGTCTCCGGAACCGACATCATGACCCGAGGTAGACGGCCGCGCACCGGGCATCTGAGTCCAGCGGGCTCGGTCCGGGGGGGTTTGGGTTTGGGCTCATTGGATCCACAGAGGAAGAGTTCTGGACGACGTGTCCCTGCACCGGGCAGCAGCTGCTCTCATAAATGAGTTGGGATGGAGATCATTTACCATGACAACAAGTCGTGGAGAAGTGGCTGGAACATCGAGTTTCTGCAAGTTCTTCAGTACCAAAGCTAACTTGTAAAAATCCACCTGAATCGACACTTTTAGTTGTACAATTCACTGTAATATTAACATTATTAAAGGTCCACTTTATATTATATTAAATATTATAATAATAGACATGCATCAACTTAGACCAGCGTTAAGTCCACTTTATATTATATAATATATTATAATATTAGACCAGCGTTAAGTCCACTTTATATTATATTTATAATATTAGACCAGCATTAAGTCCACATTATATTATATTATATTTATAATAGTAGACCAGCATTAAGTCCACATTATATTATATTAAATATTATAATAATAGACCAGCATCAACTTAGACCAGCGTTAAGTCCACTTTATATTAGATAATATAATATACACAAATACTCTTTTGTCGGACCCAGTGCTCTACCACAGGACTTCAACCTCCTGTACGACGACATGCTGTTTTATTAAAGGACAACAATAGGGATCGCCACCTCATGCCGTAGAGGAGACACTGGACCAATTGCAGCACCTTGGTTGTTCTCTTCCAGCTGCAGGTGAGGAGGATGACGGTCCAGCGGTGGAGGCGGGCGAAGGAGGGGCGGAGCCTGGTAAAGGAGGGGCGGAGCCTGACAACTACTGGAAGAAGAAGGAGGCCTTGAGAGGAAGCACTATGTCACTGGGAGATAAATTCTCCTCAGGTACATTTAAAGACTCCTGTGTGTAACTGTTACAGGTTCTAGCTTCACATGACTTATATATGTACGCGTGCTTATCATCCCACTAATGTTCTGCTCAGTCAGCAGTCTCCCCAGGTTCTTCCTCTCAAATGGATGTAAATGGCCACGCAGAGTCCAGGAAGAGGCCTAATGGTTCCGCTATTCCCCCGGTGCTGAACTCCCGGAGCATTACGCCGGAACATGAGCTCCTGCAGAAAAGCTTTAATGAACTCTGGAAAAACTTTTGTCTCTCCAGAGATGTTTTTTTCCTTTTACTCAGCGACTCCAGGGCGATGTGTGATGAATATCATCAAGAAGACATTTAGTTGGTTTACTCCTGATGATACATCCTCTCTCTCTCTCTCTCTCGTTCTCCCAGCACATTTCTTCCTGCTTTCCATTTTTTCCCCAGGAGGAGTAACCGCTCTCCTCCGATCTTCCCTCCCAGAGATCGAGCTGCTGTTCACGGGGCGGCGGCGCTCCAGCGAGCAGCCCGACCACGTCCTGCAGGAGGCGCTGCGCACCCGCCTCCGGGTGGTGGAGAGCAACAGCCAGGACGTCATCCAGCTCTTCAAGGTGAGCGACGTCACACCTGACAGTGACGTCACACCCAGTGACATCACACCTGACAGTGACGTCACACCCAGTGACATCACACCCAGTGACATCACACCCAGTGACATCACACCCGACAGCGACATCACACCTGACAGTGACGTCACACCCAGTGACGTCACACCCAGTGACATCACACCCAGTGACGTCACACCTGACAGTAACGTCACACCCAGTGACATCACACCTGACAGTGACGTCACACCTGACAGTGACATCACACCCAGTGACGTCACACCTGACAGTGACGTCACACCTGACAGCGACATCACACCCAGTGACATCACACCTGAGAGTGACATCACCTCAGATAGTGACATCACACCCAGTGACATCACACCCAGTGACATCACACCTGACAGTGACGTCACACCTGACAGCGACATCACACCCAGTGACATCACACCTGAGAGTGACATCACCTCAGATAGTGACATCACACCCAGTGACATCACACCCAGTGACATCACACCTGACAGTGACGTCACACCTGACAATGACGTCACACCCAGTGACATCACACCTGAGAGTGACATCACCTCAGATAGTGACATCACACCCAGTGACATCACACCTGAGTGACATCACACCCAGTGACATCACACCTGACAGCGACATCGCCTCAGACCTTCGCTTCACGAAGACGAAGGTGCACTCACATCGTGTCGATATGTCTTCTTCATCTCCTGTGATTGAGACGTTTGTCTCTGCAGGACCTGTCGGCTCGTCTGGTGTCCGTCCACGCCGAGAAGGACAGCTTCGTCCTCACGTTCAAGACCGTGGAGGAAGTCTGGAAGTTCTCCACTTACCTGGCCTTAGGTAAAAGAAACGACCCGTATATACCCCATCAACACATCACCTTCCTCCTGACGTTGTTGAGGGTTTAAAGGTGCCGTGGAGGTGATGCACGTTGGGAACCAATCAGGATTCAGCAAACGTTTCGCAGATGAACAAGCCCCGCCCACAAAGCCCATAACGAAGTGTTTGAGCAATAAACAAGTAGATTAAAAAAAGAAAACTGATATTGGAGAAAAACAAAGAATTTGAAACATTTCACAAAAATGAAGGCGCGGTCAACAGGTGTATTGTTGTTGCTGTGCAGCGATGACATCACTGTGTGTGTCCCAGGTTACGTGGCTCGCTGCCTGGAGAACTTCCTGTGTGATCAGACCTTCTGGCTGGACCCCGAGCTGCTCGGCGACCTGCAGATCACCGTCACCGTGGACGAGGAACGGCTGGCCACCCTCTACCTGGGCCTGCTGCTGCAGGAGGGTGAGTAACACCTGGGCCTGCTGCTGCAGAGGGGTGAGTAACACCTGGGCCTGCTGCTGCAGGGGGGTGAGTAACACCTGGGCCTGCTGCTGCAGGAGGGTGAGTAACACCTGGGCCTGCTGCTGCAGGGGGGTGAGTAACACCTGGGCCTGCTGCTGCAGGGGGGTGAGTAACACCTGGCCACCCTCTACCTGGGCCTGTTGCTCCAGGAGGGTGAGTAACACCTGGGCCTGCTGCTGCAGGGGGGTGAGTAACACCTGGCCACCCTCTACCTGGGCCTGCTGCTGCAGGAGGGTGAGTAACACCTGGGCCTGCTGCTGCAGGGGGGTGAGTAACACCTGGGCCTGCTACTGCAGGGGGGTGAGTAACACCTGGGCCTGCTGCTGCAGGGGGGTGAGTAACACCTGGCCACCCTCTACCTGGGCCTGCTGCTGCAGGAGGTTGAGTAACACCTGGGCCTGCTGCTGCAGGGGGGTGAGTAACACCTGGGCCTACTGCTGCAGGAGGGTGACTAACACCTGGGCCTGCTGCTGCAGGGGGGTGAGTAACACCTGGGCCTGCTGCTGCAGGGGGGTGAGTAACACCTGGCCACCCTCTACCTGGGCCTGCTGCAGCAGTGGGGTGACTAACACCTGGGCCTGCTGCTGCAGGGGGGTGAGTAACACCTGGGCCTACTGCTGCAGGGGGGTGAGTAACACCTGGGCCTGCTGCTGCAGGGGGGTGAGTAACACCTGGCCACCCTCTACCTGGGCCTGCTGCTGCAGGAGGTTGAGTAACACCTGGGCCTGCTGCTGCAGGGGGGTGAGTAACACCTGGGCCTACTGCTGCAGGAGGGTGAGTAACACCTGGCCACCCTCTACCTGGGCCTGCTGCAGCAGTGGGGTGACTAACACCTGGGCCTGCTGCTGCAGGGGGGTGAGTAACACCTGGGCCTACTGCTGCAGGGGGGTGAGTAACACCTGGGCCTGCTGCTGCAGGGGGGTGAGTAACACCTGGCCACCCTCTACCTGGGCCTGCTGCAGCAGTGGTGACTAACACCTGGGCCTGCTGCTGCAGGGGTGAGTAACACCTGGCCACCCTCTCCCTGGGCCTGCTGCTGCAGGGGGGTGAGTATCACCTGGCCACCCTCTACCTGGGCCTGCTGCAGCAGGGGTGACTAACACCTAGGCCTGCTGCTGCAGGAGGGTGAGTAACACCTGGGCCTGCTGCTGCAGGGGGGTGAGTAACACCTGGGCCTGCTGCTGCAGGGGGGTGAGTAACACCTGGCCACCCTCTACCTGGACCTGCTGCAGCAGGGGGGTGACTAACACCTGGGCCTGCTGCTGCAGGAGGGTGAATAACACCTGGGCCTGCTGCTGCAGGGGGGTGAGTAACACCTGGCCACCCTCTACCTGGGCCTGCTGCAGCAGTGGGGTGACTAACACCTGGGCCTGCTGCTGCAGGGGGGTGAGTAACACCTGGGCCTACTGCTGCAAGGGGTGAGTAACACCTGGGCCTGCTGCTGCAGGGGGTGAGTAACACCTGGCCACCCTCTACCTGGGCCTGCTGCAGCAGTGGGGTGACTAACACCTGGGCCTGCTGCTGCAGGGGGGTGAGTAACACCTGGCCACCCTCTACCTGGGCCTGCTGCTGCAGGGGGGTGAGTAACACCTGGCCACCCTCTACCTGGGCCTGCTGCAGCAGTGGGGTGACTAACACCTGGGCCTGCTGCTGCAGGGGGGTGAGTAACACCTGGGCCTACTGCTGCAGGGGGGTGAGTAACACCTGGGCCTGCTGCTGCAGGGGGGTGAGTAACACCTGGCCACCCTCTACCTGGGCCTGCTGCAGCAGTGGGGTGACTAACACCTGGGCCTGCTGCTGCAGGGGGGTGAGTAACACCTGGCCACCCTCTACCTGGGCCTGCTGCTGCAGGGGGGTGAGTAACACCTGGCCACCCTCTACCTGGGCCTGTTGCTCCAGGAGGGTGACTAATCCCTGGTCCTTTTGCTCCAGGGGGGTGACTAATCCCTTGTCCTTTTGCTCCAGGGGGTTGACTAACACCTAGGCCTGCTGCTCCAGGGGGGTGACTAACTCCTGGGCCTGCTGCTCCAGGAGGTTGAGTCCATGCTATAGACGCCCAGTCAGCATTTTGGGAATAGATTAATTCTTAAACCATAACAGGGTGATAACATAACATATGAGGAATACAATATTTTTGTTCAAACTTACACTTTTAATCTTTTTGCCCTTTTGGCTATTAAAGGATCTCTGTGTGAAAACCTTCAGCGTATTTGGAGTATTTTAAGTAGTTTTTGTCAAAAGCCTCTTGAATCTTTGTCACGGTACTTCTGTCTGAACCAACTTTGGCTGCCATTTGATCCCAATTATTTTAAAATCCATTTCCACTGACCCCAATTAACACCAGGAAAGGCTCAGGAATGTACTGTCACGCATGACTTTGGACAAATGATACTTTATTGTTATCTTATTTGCCAAATTACTAATTATAAAAGACTTCTAAATAAAAGTCAGAATTATGATGATTTCAAATTATGGCCAAAAACTGATCTTTTAAATTTAATACATGTGAATTAAGAGGACCTGGATGTCTGTGAGAGTTAGCAATTAGCTAAATACTCATTATAAACTAGTCATTGTGCTACAGCATCACCACTAATCCATAAGAATGGATATTGATTTCCTGCTGGACATTTCCCAGAGGCAAAAAGCCTTTGGAAATGTACAATAAAATTGCAGCGCTGGCAAATAGTTCTGAGAGTTACATTAAAGTAATAAAGGAGCGGAGGTAAAACATCCATCATGTCCCCGTGACGGAATGATGCTTCATGCTAAAAGCTGGAAGCTGGAAGCTTGATGCTGGAAACTGGAAACTAGAAGCTGGAAGCTGGAAGCTGGAAACTGGAAGCTGGAAACTGGAAACTGGAAGCTGGAAGCTGGAAGCTGGAAACTGGAAGCTGGAAGCTGGAAGCTGGAAGCTGGAAACTGGAAGCTGGAAGCTGGAAACGAGAAGCTGGAAGCTGGAAGCTGGAAACGAGAATCTTGAAGCTGGAAAGGAGAAGCTTGAAGCTGGAAGCTGGAAAGGAGAATCTTGAAGCTGGAAACGAGAAGCTTGAAGCTGGAAGCTGGAAAGGAGAAGCTGGAAGCTTGATGCTGATTCTTTGGGTAACTGGTTTGCGTCGGGTTTCTCTCTCTCTTCTCTCAGGCTCCTTCTTCGCCAAGGCGCTGTTCACCAGAAGCGACGAAGACGAGGACAACGAGGAGCAGCTGCAGTTCAAGAAGAACGAGCTGCTGATGGTGAGGGACACGGGGCAGGACAGCATGTGGGAGGGCGCCATGCTGTCCACCGGGCGCCACGGCCTGGTGCCGGTCAACGCCATGCAGCCGCTGCCGTACCCCTTCTACCAGTGAGTCGCGCCGCGCTCCTCCAGCGGCTTCCTGTTACGGATGCAGACGTCGGACATGAGTTTAAACTCCACTTCCTGTTTGGTCAGGTGGTTTCTGAGGAACTACCCGGGCAACGCCGGATGCTCGCCGGCAAACACGGAACCGTTTGAACACGCCATCGGTAAAACAAATGGTTTCTTTTAGGCCTAAGGTGGATTCATTCAACGTTTTTGAGAGGAATATAACTTTTGTGTGCAACTATAAAAAATATATAATAATATATAAAATGGGAGGAAAAATAAATATATAAAATAAATATATAATAATATATAAAATGGGAGAACAATTTTAAGTAACAATATTTTTTTTTCAGTGTGCAAAAAAAGTTTTTATTTTGTGTTTGTAAAGTCAGCAAAAAAAAGGATTAATATCAAACTCACTTCCTATTAAGGGGAACACAAAGCAGTGCACATCCATCAATGTGTGGATCAATACTAACATGTTTATGCATATAGCAGCGCCGACACTTGTGAAAAGCATTCTAACTTAATTGTTTTGCTTCCTCACAAATCTCCTGCAGAATTAAAAAAATATATATATCAAGAGTATAAAGATCGATGTAAATATGAGTTAAAGTACATATTTACTGTGTTATGTACCTGCAAATATTTCCAAATAAAAAAAATAATTACAAAAAATTAAAGGCCATACAATCACCTTTTCTTAAAGAAATTGAAGAAAAATATCTTGCCCTTTTATTTTGAAGGTTTCAAAAATGAATGGATTTACGAGACATTTACTTATGTAAAATATTTTACACTAAAAGAAACAATACTCAAATGCAAAAAGAGTTATTTAACAATATATTTGAGTAGTTTATACATTTATATGTTACAGTTGCAACCCTTTGAGGGCAGAAATGATGCTTATACATGAGTTTGACACCCCTGATCTACAGTATCATCCCACTTGTCCATATTGACCTCTCAACCTCTCAACCTCTCCTCATCACGCCCCTCAGTGACCGGTTCCTGCGTCGCAGTGGTGGACCACAGCCCGGGGGACCGGGATGAACTCCAGCTCAGCCTGGGGGACATCGTGGAGGTCCGGGGTCTCCTGGTCCGGGGTCTGGATGTCTTCATCGCGACGCACTCCTGCACGGGTCACACGGGCTTCATCCACAAGGCCCACGTCAAGCCTCTGGACACCACGCCGCTGTACGGACATCCATTCCTCTCAGTCGCGTAACGCCGTGAATTCAAACAGTCCGATGATGTTTTTGCACTTTGTCTTTTAAATCATCGCGAGTCGCCTCTAGTTTGTCTTCTTTGAACTCGTTGATATCGTTGTGCCGTCTGGAGGGGTGAGACGGGGACACGGGTGACAATGGCGCCTTTGTTCCCCTCGCACAGCGACGGGCGGCTGGTCTTCCTGACGCAGGAGGAGCGGAGCGGCCTCGCTCGGGTTAACCCCTGCAGCGCCGAGCCGGTCGACGGCGGCGGCCTGCTGGAGAGACTCTTCTCCTCCGACATCAGCAGCGTGTACCGGCTGGGTAAGAGAACCCAGAAGAACCTCTGGAACCCAACGGGAACGTCTCCTTGGGCTCCTGAAGAGGGTTCCCTCTCGATCCCCATCTGGGACACGTACGCCTGCACACAGAAAAATAATGGTTCTTAATTGGTTCTTTTAAAGGCTTTGTGGTTCTACGAAGAACCGTCACCGACTAGAGAACCATTTATTCGTTTGAGGCAACTTTATAGGTTCTTTGAAGAACTATTTAAGGACGTGGATCTTTAGAGAACCCTGGTTTGAAAGGTTCTTTGAGGAACCAGAAATGGTGCCTTAAAGAACCATGTTTTGAAGGTTCTTTGAAGAACTATTTAAAGAAGTGGTTCTTTAAAGAACCCTGGTTTAAAAGGTTCTTTGAGGAACCAGAAATGGTGCCTTAAAGAACCATGTTTTTAAGGTTCTTTGAAGAACTATTTAAAGAAGTGGTTCTTTAAAGAACCCTGGTTTAAAAGGTTCTTTGAGGAACCAGAAATGGTGCCTTAAAGAACCATTTTTTGAAGGTTCTTTGAGACACCTTTATAGGTTCTTTGAAGAATCCTTTAAGGAAATGGTTCTTTAGAGAACCCTGGTTTAAACGGTTCTTTGTGGAAGCATAAATAGTGCCTTTAAATTTCTTTGAGATACCTGTATAGGTTATTTGAAGAACTCTTCAAGGAAATCGTGCCTTAAAGTACCATTTTTTAAAGGTTCTCTGAAACACCTTTAGAGGTTCTTTGAAGACCTCTTCAAGGAAATAGTTCTTTAGAGAACCCTGGTTTGAAAGGTTCTTTGTGGAACCATAAATGGTTCTTCTACGCCGTCACTCTGAAGAACCGTTTCCGGTTCCAGATGGAACCTTCCGAGCGTGTATTGATTCCCGTCGTGTGTTTTCAGACCGACTGGATGAGACGGACTTCCTGTACATCAGGAAGCGGCCCCGACACGGTAACGCCTCCGCCGCGCCGCAGACGCCGGCCCGCGCACGCCGGCCCTCCGCTCAGCGTCTGTCCTCTTCCCAGATCACAAGGTTCCTCCCAGCAGCCGCCAGAGCGTCATGTCGGACAGGAGCGGCGGCGGCACCCCCCCCTACCAGTCCTCCCCCCACACGTCTTTCTCGTACTCCTCCCATCGCCTGTCGCTCTATCAATCCCACAATCCTTTGCAACGCGACGGGGAGTGCCTGTCCTTCGCTCTGGACGACACCTTCAGGGAGATGGACGAGTTCCAGGAGGACCCGCCTCTGTCCTTGGAGGGGAACAGCTGGGAGGGGGAGGACTCCGAGTTCAGCGACCCCACGCTGACCCTGCTCAACCAGCCGCGCTTCCAGGTGTGCCGGTCTCACTGATCCACGAGCGATTAAGAGTTCTGGGTCCTGTGCTGTGTTCTATTGCTATGTCTGAAACAATAGGAGCAAAGTCAAGAAGTGTCGGTTCACATTTTACAAACCTGATCGTAAACATGCAAAAACAAAAAGGAAGTCAACGGTCTCTCTGTGTTGTTACTGCATGACGAGGCATGGAATTGGCGATCAATATAAACATTAACGATTTACCCGCGTGCACAAAGACGTCCTGAGCGTCGTCATCATCATCGTCATTGTAAAGTAGTTCTGAAACTGGGCACTTCGCAGATGATGGAAAACAGGCTTCCGGACGCACGTGAATTAAGTTATCAACATTTAATGGCAGGAAGGGTAAAACAAACCTTCAAGGCGCTCTTCCTCGGCTCCCGGCTCCTCCCCCCTCAGCCTTGCGGCCTCGAGGATCCCTGGAGAAGAGACCCGATTTCTCTAATCCACGGAGTTTTATACTCAATGTCACCGGCCCGGTCAAAACGTCACTTCCGGTCCAGACGCTAAACAAGTATTTTCACAATAAGAGTCCCGTCTTGTTATTGTCCGCATTAAAGTCACTTTCACAATAAAAGTCCCTTGTTATTAGAAGTCACTTGACGGAATTCAACCGGCCTCATCAATCTATAATACGAACATACAGTCACTCTCGTGCAATATACATTAATTCTTGCCATTTACATTTGCATAGAGTAAACATTACCCCTATGCTTCATAATACATTAATAACAATATCAATATTCTCCCGAATATTTTCTATTATAATATCTTTCTATATGTATTAATTTAAAACATAAGACCTCTGCAGATGTTATCAAAATAAACGATTACAACCTAACATCATCATCATCATCGTCATCATCGTCATCATCGTGTGACGTGTTAAAGAGAGTTCAAAAAATCATGTGGTCACACCAGTTACGGGCGAAACTTTACGGTCGACACGTCACATCAACGTTTCTCTGAAACTTTTATAACTTAAAGAAGTTACGAGTCAACATATAAAAAGGAAACATCAGTCGACGAGTCTCAGCGTCGTGTTCGCTGATGGTTCTCATCCCTTTGACCCGTCGCCTCTTCCACCTCGCGGCTCTTCCTGACTCTCTGCCGCATCTCTTCCAGGACGACCTCCTGCCGCTGTACGACCTTCAGTGTTCCTTCCTGCGGGTGACCTTCGGCGGGAGGACTGAGGACGAGCTGTCGGGTCACCTGGAGGGCGTCCGGGAGGGCGCCAAGAGGACGGGCCTGGACTGGGCCCACCGCCGGGCCTGCTTCCTCCTGGGGAGACTCTGCGCCCGGAAGCTGAAGCTGTCTCAGGTTCGAGCTTCTTCTCTGTCGTCGTTATGCGCGATCCGGACGTGACCGCCATCCTCCGTGCGTCTCCTCAGGCCCGCGTGTACTACGAGGAGGCTCTGGGCGTCGGCGTGGACGGCTTCTCCGACACGCCGCTCCTCGTCGCCCTCTACACGAACCTCACCGCCATCTACCTGAAGCAGCGCATGGCGGACAAGCTGCCGCCGACCCTGGAGAAGGCCGCGGCGCTGCTCCTCTGCCTGCCCTGCCACGCCTTCACCTCCGCGGACGAGCTGGAGCTGCTGCAGCTGCTGCTCCGGCGGTCGGTGGTGACGGCCGACAAGCACCTGGAGGCTCGCGTCTGCTTCCTCGTGGCCGGCCTCTTCCTCGCCCGCCGGAGGCCCGACGACGCCCTGCCCTTCGTGGAGCGGCTGCAGTTCCTCTCGGCGACGCTCTCCGCCGCCGAGGGGCGTCCCGTCGTCCCCCTGGACCTCAACTGGCTGCTGAGCCGGCTCTACCACCGGAAGCACATGCCGTACTTGGCGCTGGCGTCCCTGAGCCTGGACTCGAGGCCGGACCACTCGCTGCCCGACGCCTTCTGGAGGATCGAGCTGTTCGTCAGGAACTCGGTGCGCCTGAACCCGAGCTGGAACGAAGGCACCTCCCTGCTCCCCGCGCAGATTGTGACGTACCTGCAGCAGGCGCTGGTCATCGCGGAGCGAGGGGAGGAGCTGAAGACCCAGAGGGACCTGTGTCAGGGCCTGGCCACCGTCTACCTGCAGCACGGCGCTCTGGACAAGGCGGTGCTCTGCGCCCGGCGGGCCGTGGAGACGGGGGGTCACATCAACGAGGAGGAGGGCTTCGAGGCCTCCGTGCTGCTCGGCTGGCTGCTGGTGTTGACGGGGGAGGCCGAGAGGGCCCGGAGCGTCCTGCAGCCGCTGCTCACGTCCCTCCAGGTACAGCACGACAACTCACCTGGATGGACGTCGGAGAAGAGCTCGGTTTATAAACGCCGAGACCAGAGTTTCGGTCTCTTTTTCAGGTGATAGCCCGTCCCCGCCCGGTTCTAACCATGTGTTTGTGGCCCCCGGAATCGCCACGTTATAGGCGACCGCTCAGTGTCGCCCCTAGTGGCCGTTCTTTATAACATTATAACTCCTTAAGAAAACGTGCCACAGACTCCAGACTTCGCAGAGACGGTCTCTGCAGGAAGTAGCACGAGGTCATGGCGCTGGATATTTTCTGTGACAGGGTTATTTCGATTTAAACATGCCAGAGTTTCGGTCTCCTTTTCAGGCGATAGCCCGCCCCCACCCGGTTCTAACCATGTGTTTGCTG
Source organism: Pseudoliparis swirei (assembly GCF_029220125.1). NCBI lineage: Eukaryota > Metazoa > Chordata > Actinopteri > Perciformes > Liparidae > Pseudoliparis > Pseudoliparis swirei. The sequence continues at coordinate 2,162,754 of NC_079406.1, read as the reverse complement.
TCTCTGTGGCCCCCGGAATCGCCCTGTTCTAGACGTTTGAAAACCGCTCAGTGTCGCCCTCTCCTGGCCGTTCTTTCTAACATGATATAACGTCAGTCTCCTTCCTCCAGGGCACAGACAGCCCCACGCAGCGCGGCGTGATCCACAACCTCCTGGCTCTGTGTCTGAGGCAGCAGGGCTGCGTCCCGGAGGCCGGGCGGCACCTCCACTCGGCCTTGGCGATCTCCAGGGAGAGCGGGCACCAGAGGAACCAGGCCCTGGCTCTGGCCAACCTGGGCTGCCTGGCGCTGGACGTGGGGGCGCCCCTGGTGGCCGAACGCTTCCTGGTCAGGTGAGAAAATCCGAGTCGTCATTTCCTCCCCCAACAAATGTAGAAAGAGTTTCATTGAAGAGGTGTTTACGGAGCGATTGTGTTTCCCCAGATCGCTACATCTGTTTCTGGAGCTCTGGGAAAGCCCCGTCGACGAGGAGCACGTCCAGACCTTCCTGTGGCTGGGGCGGAGCTACAAGGACAGGAGGCGGAGCCACGACAGCAGGGCTTGCTATGAAATGGGGCTGCTGATTGCACTGCATGCTGGGAACTTACACAGTGAGTACAAGTTAACATGAAAAGGAGAAACGTTGGGATTTAATTGTGAAAGGTAAGAAGGGAAGGAGTGGATCAGGTAGATCTACTGGATGTCTTTACATGAGGTGCATTTTTCGTAATATTCACGTTATATCGTGGGTGTGGAAAGGCCTCATATTTCCCAAAATACTGAACTTCTAATTTAAGTAATATAAGAATATATCTTTGACTCCTTTAAGTCTGATTACATAAGAGGTTGATATTAACAAAACAATCAGACATGTTTCTGGTAAAAACAAAACCTTTCAGTGACCCTGGTGGACACATTATGTAAATACATCGTGTGTCCTGTAATGTTTTCCATCTAAATCACAGGTGTCAAACACAAGGCCCGCGGGCCAAATCCGTCCCGCCGCATCATTTTCTGTGGCCCCTGACAGCTTGAAAGACATTTAGCGAAATTTAAGAAAAATTTGTGCTTTTATTTTGAAGGTTTCAAATTAAATGGATTCATGTTGTAATATTAGAGGCATTTATTTTTGTACAATATCTCTACACTGAAATAAACAATAATCAAATGCAAACAGAGTTATTTAATATGTTCGAGGAGTTTATAAAGTGTTTCCGGCCCTTTAAGACGGCGGCCATGATGTATGACGTGGCCCACGGTGAAAATGAGTTCGACACCCCTGATCTAAATGTATCTGTGATAAGCTAATAATACAATCCATGCCAACCGTACAGTCGAGGTCAGACTTAACACACTTCTTATTGAGCGTCACGCGCGTATCGGTGTATTCAGCGTCTAGCTAACGTACTTTAATCGCAGGTCGGATGGTGGTGGCCAAAGTGCTGAGTCGAGTGTACGCCGACATGCTGCTGTACAGCCAGAGCATCGTGTACTACGAGCACTGTGTGTCGGTGTGCCGAGAGCTGAAGGACAAGCGGCTGGAGGGGGAGTACCTGGAGATCCTCAGCAGCCTCTACCTGTCGCTCAACACCGAACGGTGGAGCTCCGCCTCTCCGTCCCCATCGCTCTCACTCCTCCATCGTTTCATTTCTCCATCATTTCCCCACAATACCTTTGGTCTCTGTTCCGCAGGTCGTCTCGTAAATCTCTGGACTACACCAAGCAGAGCCTGAGGATTTCTATAGATCTGGGCAAGAGGGAGGAGGAGTCGGAGACCTGGCTGCAGGTGGGACGCATCTACTACCTCATCCAGGAGGACGAGCTGGCCGACATGTACCTGCAGGTGAGGGGAGGAGCTTCTGCTGTCGCCTGTAAACGAAAACACCTGCCTGAGAATGGTGTGTTACTACCATGCCACAGGCTTTCTGGATACATCTTCTGCCACCACCAACAACAACAACAACTTAAGGCAGCAATAATCGGAAAGGAAATTATAGTAGATTAGGTTATTATTTTAGGTATTTAAGGTATTTAGGTGTTATTATTTTACTTTTAATGTAAATGTTGTTTTCTAAGTCTAAGTGTTTTTGTGAAAATGTATCATGCTGTACTGCATTTTATGTATTTGTATTGTATTGTAATGTTTTTTGCCTGGACCCCAGGAAGAATAGTCTCCACTACGGTGTGGACTAATGGGGATCCTTAATAAACTAAACTAAACTAAACTAAGCTAAACAACAACAACAACAACGTCCTACAATAGTCCAAATTGAACCAAATAAATATGTTAATCCATATTAAATGAGCAGCGAGCTGCTTTTCAGGGTTCATGCTATCATAAAAAACATGGAATAGTCATGGAGTTTTAAAAAGGTTATTTTCAAGCCTAAAAAATGTCAAAAGTTTTGGAAAAGTCGTAGAAATTTGTTATTTTTACATGTTCATTGAAGCCGAGTTTGAAATAATTCACCAAATAAATATGTTAATCCAGATTACATGAGCAGCGAGCTGCTTTTCAGGGTTCATGCTATCATAAAAACCTGGAAACGTCATGGAATTTTAAAAGGTTATTTTCAGGCCTAAAAAAAAGTCAAACGTTTTGGAAAAATCTTGGAAATTTGTTATTTTTACATGTTCATTAACGCCGATTTTAAAATAATTCACGGCTTTTTTCGCTGCGAGTGAACGTGACTGACCTGAAAAGTTCGGTGGCCATAGCAACAGTAGCTCAGGGATAATCCGCTATCATGTACACGCACCGGGATTTTACTAAATGTTTTGTCGTGGTAATTTGGTTTAAAGTCCCGTGAATCCAGCGGTCGGCGTGTGTGACCCGTGAGTTCATCTGTGTGGCGAACAGGCGGCGGTGAAGACGGCCCTGAGGATGAACGACCACCACTTCGTCATGAGCATCTACGAGGAGGCCGGAGACGTCTACTTCAAAGGCTCCAGGAACCGCATGGCGTCGGTGCCTTTCTACAGGGTGAGAGGCGTTTCCCCCATAATGCACTCTGTTACGTTTGATGCATTACATGTTTGTTTTTCGAACCGGACCCTATGAGACGTCATAGATCCATCTGCCTGATGGATCGTGGAATATGTCGACTACCAACTACGCCATGGCCCTGCTGAGACTCTGCCCACTGCTGAAGCTCCGCCCACTCCTCCTCTCTACCTCCACCTGATGGATGGTGGAGGTCTGGATGGTGGAATATGCCGACTACCAACTCTTCATCCACTCTTCGTCTTCATTGTGTTGTTCCTGTGTTTTAATGTGTGTGTAATGATTCCTTCTGGTCACATGACATCTATGACACCTGTCCATCCTGGAGAGGGATCCTCCTCTGTTCTCTCCTCAAGGGGTCTGACCTTTTACCCTGAAGGGTTGTTTGGGAGTTGTTCCTGATCCCATGTGAGGTCAAAGGTCAAAGGTCAGGGATGCCTATGTGTACAGATTGTAAAGCACTCTGAGGGGAATGTGTAGTTTGTGAAAATGGGCTCTACAAATAAACTGGATTAAAAACTGGATTGGCCCCGCCTCTCCGGCCCTTGTTGATTCTGGTTGGTCCTCGTGGGTGAATCCTTCCCTCTGAGTCTCTCTGGATGGAAGCGTCTCCTGATTGGATGACGTTGATGACGTCATCGTCTCCTCCGTGTGCGGCTGCAGGACGGCGCTCTCCCGTTCGCCCGCAGTGTGGACGACGTCCACTCCGAGTTCCGCCTGTTGAGTAAACTGACGGAGCTGCTGATGAAGCACGGCGAGCCGGAGGAGGCGCTGCAGTACGCCGAGCTCGCCGCGCAGAGCGCCGGGAAGACAGGTAGAGGGGCGGAGCCTCTTCTTCTTCTCCGTCCTCTTCTTTTTTCTCTTCCTCTTCTTCTCCTCCTACTCCTTCTTCTTCTTCTTCTCCATCCTCTTCTTTTTTCTCTTCCTCTTCTTCTCCTCCTACTCCTTCTTTTTCTTCTTCTTTTTTCTCTTCCTCTTCTCCTCCTACTCCTTCTTCTTCTTCTTCTTCTCCGTCCTCTTCTTTTTTCTCTTCCTCTTCTTCTCCTCCTTCTTCTTCTTCTTCTTCTCCGTCCTCTTCTTTTTTCTCTTCCTCTTCTTCTCCTCCTCCTTCTTCTTCTTCTTCTTCCTTTTCCTCTTCCTCTTCTTTTTCTCTTTGTCTTCTTTTTCCTCCTCTTCTTCCACTTCTTCTAATACAGGAAGTTTAAGATGCTGAAGTGACTTCTTCTTCTTCTTCTCCTTCCTCTTCTTTTTTTCTCTTCCTCTTCTTCTCGTCCTACTCCTTCTTCATCTTTTTCTTCTCCTACTCTTCCTCTTTCTTCTTCTCCTACTCCTTCTTCTTCTCCTACCATTCCTCCTTCTTCTCCTCCTCCTCCTCTTCCTCCTCCTCCATCCATGGTGTTGCAGTGTGAGTTCTTCTTCCTCCTCAGGTGTGCGTGTGAACGAGAGGACGGCCTTCCACCGTCTGGCCACCGTCCACTACGACCAGCAGCATTACGAGCTGGCGGAGAACTTCTACCTGAGGTCGGTGACCTTGTGTCCGGCCAGCCTGCAGGACGCCGCCGAGGCGCGCTACTTCACCAAGCTGTACTGCCGGCTGGGAGACCTCACCCTGCACCGGCTGAAGGTCACCGCGGGCTCATGTGTTTACGTTCATGTGTTTACATTCATGTGTTTACATTCATGTGTTTACGTTCATGTGTTTACATTCATGTGTTTACATTCATGTGTTTACATTCATGTGTTTATGTTTATGTGTTTACATTCATGTGTTTACATTTATGTGTTTACATTCATGTGTTTACATGACGGTCCAGGAGCACGACATGTTATATTTATGTGTTTACATGAGGGGAAGTAAAACAGGTAAAATAGGGGAAGCAAAACAGGTGAAATAGGGGAAGTAAAACAGGTAAAATAGGGGAAGTAAAACAGGTAAAATAGGGGAAGTAAAAGAGGTAAAATAGGGGAAGCAAAACAGGTGAAAAAGGGGAAGTAAAACAGGTAAAATAGGGGAAGTAAAACAGGTAAAATAGCAGAAGCAAAACAGGTAAAATAGGGGAAGTAAAACAGGTAAAATAGGGGAAGTAAAACAGGTAAAATAGGGGAAGCAAAACAGGTGAAATAGGGGAAGTAAAACATGTCAAATAGGGGAAGTAAAACAGGTAAAATAGGGGAAGTAAAAGAGGTAAAATAGGGGAAGCAAAACTGGTGAAAAAGGGGAAGTAAAACAGGTAAAATAGGGGAAGTAAAACAGGTAAAATAGCAGAAGCAAAACAGGTAAAATAGGGGAAGTAAAACAGGTAAAATAGGGGAAGCAAAACAAGTAAAATAGGGGAAGTAAAACAGGTAAAATAGGGGAAGCAAAACAGGTGAAATAGGGAAGTAAAACATGTCAAATAGGGAAGTAAAACAGGTAAAATAGGGAAGTAAAACAGGTGAAATAGGGAAGTAAAACAGGTCAAATAGGGAAGTAAAACAGGTCAAATAGGGAAGTAAAACAGGTAAAATAGGGAAGTAAAACAGGTAAAATTGGGAAGCAAAACAGGTGAAATAGGGAAGTAAAACAGGTAAAATAGGGAAGTAAAACAGGTAAAATGGGGAAGCAAAACAGGTGAAATAGGGAAGTAAAACAGGTAAAATAGGGAAGTAAAACAGGTAAAATAGGGAAGTAAAACAGGTAAAATAGCGGAAGCAAAACAGGTAAAATAGGGGAAGTAAAACAGGTAAAATAGGGGAAGTAAAACAGGTAAAATAGGGGAAGCAAAACAGGTGAAATAGGGGAAGTAAAACATGTCAAATAGGGGAAGTAAAACAGGTAAAATAGGGGAAGCAAAACAGGTAAAATAGGGGAAGCAAAACAGGTGAAAAAGGGGAAGTAAAACAGGTAAAATAGGGGAAGTAAAACAGGTAAAATAGCAGAAGCAAAACAGGTAAAATAGGGGAAGTAAAACAGGTAAAATAGGGGAAGCAAAACAAGTAAAATAGGGGAAGTAAAACAGGTAAAATAGGGGAAGCAAAACAGGTGAAATAGGGGAAGTAAAACATGTCAAATAGGGGAAGTAAAACAGGTAAAATAGGGGAAGTAAAACAGGTGAAATAGGGGAAGTAAAACAGGTCAAATAGGGGAAGTAAAACAGGTAAAATTGGGGAAGCAAAACAGGTGAAATAGGGGAAGTAAAACAGGTAAAATAGGGGAAGTAAAACAGGTAAAATAGGGGAAGTAAAACAGGTAAAATAGCGGAAGCAAAACAGGTAAAATAGGGGAAGTAAAACAGGTAAAATAGGGGAAGTAAAACAGGTAAAATAGGGGAAGTAAAACAGGTAAAATAGGGGAAGCAAAACAGGTGAAATAGGGGAAGTAAAACATGTCAAATAGGGGAAGTAAAACAGGTAAAATAGGGGAAGCAAAACAGGTGAAATAGGGGAAGTAAAACTGGTCAAATAGGGGAAGTAAAACAGGTAAGATAGGGGAAGCAAAACAGGTGAAATAGGGGAAGCAAAACAGGTGAAATAGGGGAAGCAAAACAGGTAAGATAGGGGAAGTAAAACAGGTAAAATAGGGGAAGCAAAACAGGTAAAAAGGGGAAGCAAAACAGGTGAAATAGGGGAAGCAAAACAGGTAAATAGGGGAAGCAAAACAGGTGAAATAGGGGAAGCAAAACAGGTAAAACAGGGGAAGCAAAACAGGTAAAATAGGGGAAGCAAAAAAGCTAAAATAGGGGAAGCAAAACAGGTAAAATAAGGGAAGCAAAATAGGAAAAATAGGGGAGGCAAAATAAGTAAAACAGGGGAAGCAAAACAGGTAAAATAGGGGAAGCAAAAAAGCTAAAATAGGGGACGAAAAACAGGTAAAATAAGGGAAGCAAAATAGGAAAAATAGGGGAGGCAAAATAAGTATTAAAGGGGCAGCAAAACAGGTAAAATAGGGGAAGTAAAACAGGTGAAATAGGAGCAGCGTGTTGAGGACATGAACTTTATTCAAAACGACGTGATGTTGGCGACATGTTTTCCATTTTTACATATTTGACATATTTTTGGTGACATACTCTACATCACGTCATCTGTTTTCCGGCCCTCACTCAGTGGCTTCGTTTCAAGACATTTTGAATTCATCTGTCGAAAAACGAACCTCATTCCTCAAAACTGAGCGACAGTTTTACAATGAAAACATGCTGACGCGGCGTTTGTTTCACCTCGCGTTCCTCTGGCTACGAGTGCCGCCAGCCGGGGTCTGAATGGAAGCAACAGACGTTTTATCTGGATCCTTCTCACGGTGTCTGTTGCCAATCAGAATGACGTATGTCATTAAAACCAGACCCCCCCCCCCGCCCCCCCCCTCCAGGACTCCTTCGACGCGGTGGGCTACTTCCACTTGGCTCTGGCGGCGGCGCTGGAGGACCGCGCCAACCCCGCGGCTCTGTACGTGGTCTACATGAAGCTGGCGGAGATCCACAGCCGCCACATGCCCGACGCCGCGCTGTGCCGACACTACGCCGACCGAGCCCGGGGTCTGAAGAGGGTTCTGTCTGGGGAGGAAGAGGAGCACGGAGAGGACGAAGACGTAGAGAAGGACGAGGACCCCGTCGGCGCTTCGCCGGGAAATGAAAACAGCGGAGGCAACTCGCCTCCGAGGACTGGCGCCGCTCACGGAGACGCGGAGGACGTACGCGCGGACGCCCGTACCGGAGAGGAGCGCGGCGACCCGGCGGACGCCTCGCGCTCCGAGTCGCAGGCCGCGGGCGGCGAGTCGTACAGCGACGGCGTCCCGAGCGAGACCTTCGAGACGGCCAGGGAGCAGATCTCGGACTCCAGCGGCTCCACCGGCACGTTACAAACTCACGACGCCGACGCGGCCGGCCGGTCGCCCGACGCCAAGCAGCGGGCGTGCATACAGATCTGATTTTTTTTTAAAAAGATGGCCGCCTGATGCCGAGCGCCCGGAGACCGTGAGAGGGACCGATGAAGCTGTGAGTGGAGCGCGGGGGAAGGAGATGAGCGCGACACACGCAGAGAACACGCCGACATCTCCTCCGTCTGGTTACGTGTTTCTCGACCAGCGCGATCAATATAATTCAGTTTATATCACGGAGCCCAATATCACAAATTACAAATTCCCCTCAGAGGGCACCCCTGACCTTTGACCTCACATCGGATCAGGAACAACATCAGCGGGACGTGAAGTCACAACGACTCCGGGGAGGAAGCAGAGTCATCAATGTGATGGAGAGAATGTAAATGCATCCATAAGGAGAGAGGAGAGGAGAGAGGAGCTCAGTGTATCCTAAGCGTCCATAAGGAGAGAGGAGAGGAGAGAGGAGCTCAGTGTATCCTAAGCGTCCATAAGGAGAGAGGAGAGGAGAGAGGAGCTCAGTGTATCCTAAGCGTCCATAAGGAGAGAGGAGGAGAGAGGAGCTCAGTGTATCCTAACGTCCATAAGGAGAGAGGAGAGGAGATAGGAGCTCAGTGTATCCTAAACGTCCATAAGGAGAGAGGAGAGGAGAGAGGAGCTCAGTGTATCCTAAACGTCCATAAGGAGAGAGGAGAGGAGAGGAGCTCAGTGTATCCTAAGCGTCCATAAGGAGAGAGGAGAGGAGAGAGAGGAGCTCAGTGTATCCTAAACATCCATAAGGAGAGAGGAGAGGAGCTCAGTGTATCCTAAACGTCCATAAGGAGAGAGGAGAGAGGAGCTCAGTGTATCCTAAACATCCATAAGGAGAGAGGAGAGAGGAGCTCAGTGTATCCTAAACGTCCATAAGGAGAGAGGAGAGAGGAGCTCAGTGTATCCTAAACATCCATAAGGAGAGAGGAGAGAGGAGCTCAGTGTATCCTAAACGTCCATAAGGAGAGAGGAGAGGAGAGAGGAGCTCAGTGTATCCTAATCATCCATAAGGAGAGAGGAGAGAGGAGAGGAGAGAGGAGAGAAGAGAGGAGAGGAGAGAGGTGCTCAGTGTATCCTAGATGTCCATAAGGAGAGAGGAGAGGAGAGAGGAGCTCAGTGTATCCTAAGCGTCCATAAGGAGAGAGGAGAGGAGAGAGGAGCTCAGTGTATCCTAAACGTCCATAAGGAGAGAGGAGAGGAGAGAGGAGCTCAGTGTATCCTAAGCGTCCATAAGGAGAGAGGAGAGGAGAGAGGAGCTCAGTGTATCCTAATCATCCATAAGGAGAGAGGAGAGGAGAGAGGAGCTCAGTGTATCCTAAGCATCCATAAGGAGAGAGGAGAGGAGAGAGGAGAGGAGAGAGGAGCTCAGTGTCTCCTCAAGGAATCCACTCCATCGTTCCTCCTCTCTTATTGTATGAACGATGACGTCATTCAGACGTTTCCAGAGGGTCGGTGACTCCCAGCATGCTCTATGTTTTTGTATGACGTGCTGACTGTGCAGTTCACGGTTGAATATGTTTTATAAATGTACGTTTTTTTGTATCTGTGGAAGATATGACTTAAACATAAAGAATGATATTTTGATGGCAGAGTGTTTGTTCGTTTTTTGGGGGGGGGGGGGAGAAAACACATGATACAGCGACATCACATTCTAAACAAATACATTTACCAGCCAAAGGAAGCCGTGGATTTGTTTCCACATTAACGAGGTGGCCTGAAGGCACCACGAGAGAGCGCCATCAGGTCGACGTGGAGCCTCCTCGCCACTCGTTGTCCTTCCTCCGTTCAGCCACAAGGGGGCAGTGGAAGACAATTCCTGTCTTTGCTTCAGCAAAAGTGCGACTGCTTTTGAACAGGTGAGAGAGGAGGAAGCAGGCGCGTCTCTTGGATTTGGATACATCCGGGGCTTAGCCAGTGCGAGCGTTGTCGACGGGGGGGGGGGGGCGCTGGGCTTAGCCCAGAAGAGTGAAGCAGCGAAATTTGTAGACATAGAAACACTCTCAGGCAGCAGCTTGCTGTTACGTGCGCCTGCTGCCAGTCTGACTCCGCTGTTTTGGGTGAATGACGTCACGTGCGACCTGGAGGTGTTAACCACTTGTGTACCAAATCTTTTTTTTTTGTTGGTTGAAAACATTCGGGGCTAATGAAAAAACATCCGGGGCTTTAGCCCCGGGTTTTTTAGCCTAGGGACGCCACTGGGAGGAAGAGGAAGAAGAGATGTCCATCATCGGCCTGGCAGCCATCCCAGGTGAGCCACCATGGAAAGTGTCTCCTGGGTTCAGTCCAATGTGACACCTGTGTGTGTCTCTGAGACGGCTTTTATTTCCTCCTGGCAGAGAGTTTAAAACACGGACCGCTGCAGAGTAAACACAAGGTCCCCGGTTCGATCCCCGCTCCCCCCATGAGCTGCATGTTGAAGTGCCCTTGAGCAAGACACTGAACCCCCAGTTGCTTCACTGCAGCCCCGTTAATAAACAAGGATGGTTAAATGCTCATCAATATCTAAGGATGGAAAACAAACAAAATATGTGACAAATGAAAACAAGATTAATTAAAAACATTTGAAATAGGTAGTGGGACATTTTTTTAAATTAGTAACCATTTAGGAACTTGTTTTGAGTTTTCTTCTGACATCCAGAATGGAAGTCAGAAAACGAGAGTGAGCCCTCAAAGTCGGGAAGGTTCCCTTGTCGGGGCCTCTGGCCCGGAGTCGTGTCAGAACCTCCAGGAACTTCTGAAGGAAGATTTACCAGAACAGAATTCAAAGTTTAGAAACATTTAAAAATAGGACCGACTTTGATCTTTGTTCCCACATCTCCGACCTTGAGAATCACTTTTCATGTTCACACAGCTGCCTCTTCTCCTCTACTCTTTTACTCCTTTTCTTTTTTTTTTTGTTCTTGGTGGACTTTACCAAAAATGACTGAATGTGTCATGAAATCCGATGAAAGAAAACACACGTCGTTGACTGGCTGGTCAAAGTTAAACTGTGTGCTTGACATCTTTGAAGGGAACAATTTTAATGTCAATCCTCTTGCAAAAATACGACTGCGCTTCCAAAAAGTCCGACAGCATCTCCTCTGCATTCCTTTTATGGAGACATGGCCTCACGTCTGCTCCGGTTTGAGTTTAATGCCAATTGTCAAAGTTGATGTCTGCAGAGCGGGACGGGGAGGATCCCTCATGAAGCAGTAAAGATACTTTAATAGATCATAAATACATAATAATCACAAGAGTCTAAGAGGGGAGTGGGAACAGGTCTGGTGAGGAGGAGGTGGTGACTCCAGAGGGGGGGGGGGGGGCAGCCCATCAGGGCGGGGCCAACACTCAAAGACAGGAAGTGAAGTGAGAAGAAGAGAAGAGGAGCGGCGAGCAACACGATGCAACAGAACATTATCATTCTACACGTCAGAAATATGAGAATGAGAGGAGACAGCTGATTGGAGGGATTCTGCAAAACTACTCAATCGTGCAATCAAGTGATATTACAGTCTCTGCAAATTACAAATATTATTGGGGAAAATATGAGCCCG
>NC_079406.1:2096360-2146360 GCF_029220125.1 Pseudoliparis swirei | reverse complement strand
TGAAGGACCTCGTGGTCGTGGTCTCCCTCTCAGACCTGGAGGACCTCGTGGTCGTGGTCTCCCTCTCAGACCTGGAGGACCTCGTGGTCGTGGTCTCCCTCTCAGACCTCTCGGACCTCGTGGTCGTGGTCGTCTCCCTCTCAGACCTGGAGGACCTCGTGGTCGTGGTCTCCCTCTCAGACCTGTAGGACCTCGTGGTCGTGGTCTCCCTCTCAGACCTGAAGGACCTCGTGGTCGTGGTCTCCTCTCAGACCTGAAGGACCTCGTGGTCGTGGTCTCCTCTCAGACCTGAGGACCTCGTGGTCGTGGTCTCCTCTCAGACCTGGAGGACCTCGTGGTCGTGGTCTCCTCTCAGACCTGAGGACCTCGTGGTCGTGGTCTCCTCTCAGACCTGAGGACCTCGTGGTCGTGGTCTCCTCTCAGACCTGTAGGACCTCGTGGTCGTGGTCTCCTCTCAGACCTGAGGACCTCGTGGTCGTGGTCTCCTCTCAGACCTGGAGGACCTCGTGGTCGTGGTCTCCCTCTCAGACCTGGAGGACCTCGTGGTCGTGGTCTCCTCTCAGACCTCTAGGACCTCGTGGTCGTGGTCTCCTCTCAGACCTGGAGGACCTCGTGGTCGTGGTCTCCTCTCAGACCTGAGGACCTCGTGGTCGTGGTCTCCTCTCAGACCTGGAGGACCTCGTGGTCGTGGTCTCCCTCTCAGACCTGGAGGACCTCGTGGTCGTGGTCTCCTCTCAGACCTGTAGGACCTCGTGGTCGTGGTCTCCCTCTCAGACCTGTAGGACCTCGTGGTCGTGGTCTCCTCTCAGACCTGTAGGACCTCGTGGTCGTGGTCTCCTCTCAGACCTGTAGGACCTCGTGGTCGTGGTCTCCTCTCAGACCTGAGGACCTCGTGGTCGTGGTCTCCTCTCAGACCTGTAGGACCTCGTGGTCGTGGTCTCCTCTAGACCTGTAGGACCTCGTGGTCGTGGTCTCTCTCAGACCTGGAGGACCTCGTGGTCGTGGTCTCCTCTCAGACCTGGAGGACCTCGTGGTCGTGGTCTCCTCTCAGACCTGAGGACCTCGTGGTCGTGGTCTCCTCTCAGACCTGAGGACCTCGTGGTCGTGGTCTCCTCTCAGACCTGGAGGACCTCGTGGTCGTGGTCTCCTCTCAGACCTGGAGGACCTCGTGGTCGTGGTCTCCTCTCAGACCTGAGGACCTCGTGGTCGTGGTCTCCTCTCAGACCTGGAGGACCTGCGTGGTCGTGGTCTCCTCTCAGACCTGGAGGACCTCGTGGTCGTGGTCTCCCTCTCAGACCTGGAGGACCTCGTGGTCGTGGTCTCCTCTCAGACCTGGAGGACCTCGTGGTCGTGGTCTCCTCTCAGACCTGTAGGACCTCGTGGTCGTGGTCTCCTCTCAGACCTGGAGGACCTCGTGGTCGTGGTCTCCTCTCAGACCTGAGGACCTCGTGGTCGTGGTCTCCTCTCAGACCTGGAGGACCTCGTGGTCGTGGTCTCCTCTCAGACCTGTAGGACCTCGTGGTCGTGGTCTCCTCTCAGACCTGTAGGACCTCGTGGTCGTGGTCTCCCTCTCAGACCTGGAGGACCTCGTGGTCGTGGTCTCCTCTCAGACCTGTAGGACCTCGTGGTCGTGGTCTCCTCTCAGACCTGTAGGACCTCGTGGTCGTGGTCTCCTCTCAGACCTGGAGGACCTCGTGGTCGTGGTCTCCTCTCAGACCTGTAGGACCTCGTGGTCGTGGTCTCCTCTCAGACCTGGAGGACCTCGTGGTCGTGGTCTCCTCTCAGACCTGAGGACCTCGTGGTCGTGGTCTCCTCTCAGACCTGAGGACCTCGTGGTCGTGGTCTCCTCTCAGACCTGAGGACCTCGTGGTCGTGGTCTCCCTCTCAGACCTGAGGACCTCGTGGTCGTGGTCTCCTCTCAGACCTGAGGACCTCGTGGTCGTGGTCTCCTCTCAGACCTGAGGACCTCGTGGTCGTGGTCTCCCTCAGACCTGGAGGACCTCGTGGTCGTGGTCTCCTCTCAGACCTGAGGACCTCGTGGTCTCCTCTCAGACCTGAGGACCTCGTGGTCGTGGTCTCCTCTCAGACCTGTAGGACCTCGTGGTCGTGGTCTCCTCTCAGACCTGTAGGACCTCGTGGTCGTGGTCTCCCTCTCAGACCTGAGGACCTCGTGGTCGTGGTCTCCTCTCAGACCTGTAGGACCTCGTGGTCGTGGTCTCCCTCTCAGACCTGTAGGACCTCGTGGTCGTGGTCTCCTCTCAGACCTGTAGGACCTCGTGGTCGTGGTCTCCTCTCAGACCTGGAGGACCTCGTGGTCGTGGTCTCCTCTCAGACCTGGAGGACCTCGTGGTCGTGGTCTCCTCTCAGACCTCTAGGACCTCGTGGTCGTGGTCTCCTCTCAGACCTGGAGGACCTCGTGGTCGTGGTCTCCTCTCAGACCTGGAGGACCTCGTGGTCGTGGTCTCCTCTCAGACCTGAGGACCTCGTGGTCGTGGTCTCCTCTCAGACCTGGAGGACCTCGTGGTCGTGGTCTCCTCTCAGACCTGAAGGACCTCGTGGTCGTGGTCTCCTCTCAGACCTGAGGACCTCGTGGTCGTGGTCTCCTCTCAGACCTGTAGGACCTCGTGGTCGTGGTCTCCTCTCAGACCTGGAGGACCTCGTGGTCGTGGTCTCCTCTCAGACCTGTAGGACCTCGTGGTCGTGGTCTCCTCTCAGACCTGAGGACCTCGTGGTCGTGGTCTCCTCTCAGACCTGTAGGACCTCGTGGTCGTGGTCTCCTCTCAGACCTGTAGGACCTCGTGGTCGTGGTCTCCTCTCAGACCTGTAGGACCTCGTGGTCGTGGTCTCCTCTCAGACCTGAGGACCTCGTGGTCGTGGTCTCCTCTCAGACCTGGAGGACCTCGTGGTCGTGGTCTCCTCTCAGACCTGGAGGACCTCGTGGTCGTGGTCTCCTCTCAGACCTGGAGGACCTCGTGGTCGTGGTCTCCTCTCAGACCTCTAGGACCTCGTGGTCGTGGTCTCCTCTCAGACCTGGAGGACCTCGTGGTCGTGGTCTCCTCTCAGACCTGTAGGACCTCGTGGTCGTGGTCTCCTCTCAGACCTGTAGGACCTCGTGGTCGTGGTCTCCTCTCAGACCTGTAGGACCTCGTGGTCGTGGTCTCCTCTCAGACCTGGAGGACCTCGTGGTCGTGGTCTCCTCTCAGACCTGTAGGACCTCGTGGTCGTGGTCTCCCTCTCAGACCTGTAGGACCTCGTGGTCGTGGTCTCCCTCTCAGACCTGTAGGACCTCGTGGTCGTGGTCTCCCTCTCAGACCTGTAGGACCTCGTGGTCGTGGTCTCCTCTCAGACCTGTAGGACCTCGTGGTGGTCTCCCTCTAGGACCTGCAGGACCTCGTGGTCGTGGTCTCCCTCTCAGACCTGTAGGACCTCGTGGTCGTGGTCTCCTCTCAGACCTGTAGGACCTCGTGGTCGTGGTCTCCCTCTCAGACCTGTAGGACCTCGTGGTCGTGGTCTCCTCTCAGACCTGAGGACCTCGTGGTCGTGGTCTCCTCTCAGACCTGGAGGACCTTGTGGTCGTGGTCTCCCTCTCAGACCTGGAGGACCTCGTGGTCGTGGTCTCCTCTCAGACCTGGAGGACCTCGTGGTCGTGGTCTCCTCTCAGACCTGGAGGACCTCGTGGTCGTGGTCTCCTCTCAGACCTGGAGGACCTCGTGGTCGTGGTCTCCCTCTCAGACCTCTCGGACCTCGTGGTCGTGGTCTCCCTCTCAGGCCTCTAGGACCTCGTGGTCGTGGTCTCCTCTCAGACCTGTAGGACCTCGTGGTCGTGGTCTCCTCTCAGACCTGTAGGACCTCGTGGTCGTGGTCTTCCTCTGAGACCTGTCGGACCTCATGGCCGTGGTCTCCCTCTCAGACCTGTAGGACCTCGTGGTCGTGGTCCCTCTCACACCTGTAGGACCTTGTGGTCGTGGTCTCCCTCTCAGACCTGTAGGACCTCGTGGTCGTGGTCTCCTCTCAGACCTGTAGGACCTCGTGGTCGTGGTCTCCTCTCAGACCTGTAGGACCTCGTGGTCGTGGTCTCCTCTCAGACCTGTAGGACCTCGTGGTCGTGGTCTCCTCTCAGACCTGGAGGACCTCGTGGTCGTGGTCTCCTCTCAGACCTAGGACCTCGTGGTCGTGGTCTCCTCTCAGACCTGGACCTCGTGGTCGTGGTCTCCTCTCAGACCTGAGGACCTCGTGGTCGTGGTCTCCTCTCAGACCTGTAGGACCTCGTGGTCGTGGTCTCCCTCTCAGACCTGAGGACCTCGTGGTCGTGGTCTCCTCTCAGACCTGGAGGACCTCGTGGTCGTGGTCTCCTCTCAGACCTGGAGGACCTCGTGGTCGTGGTCTCCCTCTCAGACCTGTAGGACCTCGTGGTCGTGGTCTCCTCTCAGACCTGAGGACCTCGTGGTGGTCTCCTCTCAGACCTGGAGGACCTCGTGGTCGTGGTCTCCTCTCAGACCTGAGGACCTCGTGGTCGTGGTCTCCTCTCAGACCTGTAGGACCTCGTGGTCGTGGTCTCCTCTCAGACCTGAGGACCTCGTGGTCGTGGTCTCCTCTCAGACCTGTAGGACCTCGTGGTCGTGGTCTCCTCTCAGACCTGAGGACCTCGTGGTCGTGGTCTCCTCTCAGACCTGTAGGACCTCGTGGTCGTGGTCTCCTCTCAGACCTGTAGGACCTCGTGGTCGTGGTCTCCTCTCAGACCTGGAGGACCTCGTGGTCGTGGTCTCCTCTCAGACCTGAGGACCTCGTGGTCGTGGTCTCCTCTCAGACCTCTAGGACCTCGTGGTCGTGGTCTCCTCTCAGACCTGAGGACCTTGTGGTCGTGGTCTCCTCTCAGACCTGTAGGACCTCGTGGTCGTGGTCTCCTCTCAGACCTGTAGGACCTCGTGGTCGTGGTCTCCTCTCAGACCTGAGGACCTCGTGGTCGTGGTCTCCTCTCAGACCTGTAGGACCTCGTGGTCGTGGTCTCCTCTCAGACCTGTAGGACCTCGTGGTCGTGGTCTCCTCTCAGACCTGTAGGACCTCGTGGTCGTGGTCTCCTCTCAGACCTGTAGGACCTCGTGGTCGTGGTCTCCTCTCAGACCTGTAGGACCTCGTGGTCGTGGTCTCCTCTCAGACCTGTAGGACCTCGTGGTCGTGGTCTCCTCTCAGACCTGTAGGACCTCGTGGTCGTGGTCTCCTCTCAGACCTGAGGACCTCGTGGTCGTGGTCTCCCTCTCAGACCTGAGGACCTCGTGGTCGTGGTCTCCTCTCAGACCTGTAGGACCTCGTGGTCGTGGTCTCCTCTCAGACCTGGAGGACCTCGTGGTCGTGGTCTCCTCTCAGACCTGGAGGACCTCGTGGTCGTGGTCTCCTCTCAGACCTGAGGACCTCGTGGTCGTGGTCTCCCTCAGACCTGAAGGACCTCGTGGTCGTGGTCTCCTCTCAGACCTGGAGGACCTCGTGGTCGTGGTCTCCTCTCAGACCTGTAGGACCTCGTGGTCGTGGTCTCCTCTCAGACCTGGAGGACCTCGTGGTCGTGGTCTCCTCTAGGACCTGGAGGACCTCGTGGTCATGGTCTCCTCTCAGACCTGAAGGACCTCGTGGTCGTGGTCTCCTCTCAGACCTGGAGGACCTCGTGGTCGTGGTCTCCTCTCAGACCTGGAGGACCTCGTGGTCATGGTCTCCTCTCAGACCTGAGGACCTCGTGGTCGTGGTCTCCCTCTCAGACCTGGAGGACCTCGTGGTCGTGGTCTCCTCTCAGACCTGGACCTCGTGGTCTCCTCTCAGACCTGAGGACCTCGTGGTCGTGGTCTCCTCTCAGACCTGGAGGACCTCGTGGTCGTGGTCTCCTCTCAGACCTGGAGGACCTCGTGGTCGTGGTCTCCTCTCAGACCTGAAGGACCTCGTGGTCGTGGTCTCCTCTCAGACCTGTAGGACCTCGTGGTCGTGGTCTCCTCTCAGACCTGTAGGACCTCGTGGTCGTGGTCTCCTCTCAGACCTGTAGGACCTCGTGGTCGTGGTCTCCTCTCAGACCTGTAGGACCTCGTGGTCGTGGTCTCCTCTCAGACCTGGAGGACCTTGTGGTCGTGGTCTCCCTCTCAGACCTGGAGGACCTCGTGGTCGTGGTCTCCTCTCAGACCTCTAGGACCTGTGGTCGTGGTCTCCTCTCAGACCTAGGACCTCGTGGTCTCCCTCTCAGACCTGAAGGACCTTGTGGTCGTGGTCTCCCTCTCAGACCTGTAGGACCTCATGGTCGTGGTCTCCCTCTCAGACCTGTAGGACCTCGTGGTCTCCCTCTCAGACCTGGAGGACCTTGTGGTCGTGGTCTCCCTCTCAGACCTCTAGGACCTCGTAGTCGTGGTCTCCCTCTCAGACCTCTAGGACCTCGTGGTCGTGGTCTCCCTCTCAGACCTGTAGGACCTCGTGGTCGTGGTCTCCCTCTCAGACCTGTAGGACCTCGTGGTCGTGGTCTCCCTCTCAGACCTGTAGGACCTCGTGGTCGTGGTCTCCCTCTCAGACCTGGAGGACCTCGTGGTCGTGGTCTCCCTCTAGGACCTGGAGGACCTCGTGGTCGTGGTCTCCCTCTCAGACCTGTAGGACCTCGTGGTCATGGTCTCCCTCTAGGATCTGTAGGACCTCGTGGTCGTGGTCTCCCTCTCAGACCTGTAGGACCTCGTGGTCGTGGTCTCCCTCTCAGACCTGGAGGACCTCGTGGTCGTGGTCTCCCTCTCAGACCTGGAGGACCTCGTGGTCGTGGTCTCCCTCTCAGACCTCTAGGACCTCGTGGTCGTGGTCTCCCTCTCAGACCTCTCGGACCTCGTGGTCGTGGTCTCCCTCTCAGACCTCTCGGACCTCGTGGTCGTGGTCTCCCTCTCAGACCTCTCGGACCTCGTGGTCGTGGTCTCCCTCTCAGACCTGTAGGACCTCGTGGTCGTGGTCTCCCTCTAGGATCTGTAGGACCTCGTGGTCGTGGTCTCCCTCTAGGACCTGCAGGACCTCGTGGTCGTGGTCTCCCTCTCAGACCTGTAGGACCTCGTGGTCGTGGTCTCCCTCTAGGATCTGTAGGACCTCGTGGTCGTGGTCTCCCTCTCAGACCTGTAGGACCTCGTGGTCGTGGTCTCCCTCTCAGACCTGTAGGACCTCGTGGTCGTGGTCTCCCTCTAGGATCTGTAGGACCTCGTGGTCGTGGTCTCCCTCTAGGACCTGGAGGACCTCGTGGTCGTGGTCTCCCTCTCAGACCTGTAGGACCTCGTGGTCGTGGTCTCCCTCTCAGACCTGGAGGACCTCGTGGTCGTGGTCTCCCTCTCAGACCTCTAGGACCTCGTGGTCGTGGTCTCCCTCTAGGACCTGAAGGACCTCGTGGTCGTGGTCTCCCTCTAGGACCTGGAGGACCTCGTGGTCGTGGTCTCCCTCTCAGACCTGAAGGACCTCGTGGTCGTGGTCTCCCTCTAGGACCTGGAGGACCTCGTGGTCGTGGTCTCCCTCTCGGACCTGGAGGACCTCGTGGTCGTGGTCTCCCTCTCAGACCTGAAGGACCTCGTGGTCGTAGTCTCCCTCTCAGACCTGGAGGACCTCGTGGTCGTGGTCTCCCTCTCAGACCTGTAGGACCTCGTGCTCGTGGTCTCCTCTCAGACCTGGAGGACCTCGTGGTCGTGGTCTCCTCTGGGACCTGGAGGACCTCGTGGTCATGGTCTCCCTCTCAGACCTGAAGGACCTCGTGGTCGTGGTCTCCCTCTCAGACCTCTAGGACCTCGTGGTCGTGGTCTCCCTCTCAGACCTGTAGGACCTCGTGGTCGTGGTCTCCCTCTCAGACCTGTAGGACCTCGTGGTCGTGGTCTCCCTCTCAGACCTGAAGGACCTCGTGGTCGTGGTCTCCCTCTCAGACCTGTAGGACCTCGTGGTCTCCCTCTCAGTCCTGGAGGACCTTGTGGTCGTGGTCTCCCTCTCAGACCTGGAGGTCGTGGTCTCCCTCTCAGACCTGGAGGACCTCGTGGTCGTGGTCTCCCTCTCAGACCTCTAGGACCTCGTGGTCGTGGTCTCCCTCTCAGACCTCTAGGACCTCGTGGTCGTGGTCTCCCTCTCAGACCTGAAGGACCTTGTGGTCGTGGTCTCCCTCTCAGACCTGTAGGACCTCATGGTCGTGGTCTCCCTCTCAGACCTGTAGGACCTCGTGGTCTCCCTCTCAGACCTGGAGGACCTTGTGGTCGTGGTCTCCCTCTCAGACCTCTAGGACCTCGTAGTCGTGGTCTCCCTCTCAGACCTCTAGGACCTCGTGGTCGTGGTCTCCCTCTCAGACCTGAAGGACCTCGTGGTCGTGGTCTCCCTCTCAGACCTGTAGGACCTTGTGGTCGTGGTCTCCCTCTCAGACCTGTAGGACCGAGTGGTCGTGGTCTCCCTCTCAGACCTGTAGGACCTCGTGGTCGTGGTCTCCCTCTCAGACCTGTAGGACCTCGTGGTCGTGGTCTCCCTCTAGGATCTGTAGGACCTCGTGGTCGTGGTCTCCCTCTAGGACCTGGAGGACCTCGTGGTCGTGGTCTCCCTCTCAGACCTGTAGGACCTCGTGGTCGTGGTCTCCCTCTCAGACCTGGAGGACCTCGTGGTCGTGGTCTCCCTCTCAGACCTCTAGGACCTCGTGGTCGTGGTCTCCCTCTAGGACCTGAAGGACCTCGTGGTCGTGGTCTCCCTCTAGGACCTGGAGGACCTCGTGGTCGTGGTCTCCCTCTCAGACCTGAAGGACCTCGTGGTCGTGGTCTCCCTCTAGGACCTGGAGGACCTCGTGGTCGTGGTCTCCCTCTCGGACCTGGAGGACCTCGTGGTCATGGTCTCCCTCTCAGACCTGAAGGACCTCGTGGTCGTAGTCTCCCTCTCAGACCTGGAGGACCTCGTGGTCGTGGTCTCCCTCTCAGACCTGTAGGACCTCGTGGTCGTGGTCTCCCTCTCAGACCTGGAGGACCTCGTGGTCGTGGTCTCCCTCTAGGACCTGGAGGACCTCGTGGTCATGGTCTCCCTCTCAGACCTGAAGGACCTCGTGGTCGTGGTCTCCCTCTCAGACCTCTAGGACCTCGTGGTCGTGGTCTCCCTCTCAGACCTGTAGGACCTCGTGGTCGTGGTCTCCCTCTCAGACCTGAAGGACCTCGTGGTCGTGGTCTCCCTCTCAGACCTGTAGGACCTCGTGGTCTCCCTCTCAGTCCTGGAGGACCTTGTGGTCGTGGTCTCCCTCTCAGACCTGGAGGACCTCGTGGTCGTGGTCTCCCTCTCAGACCTGGAGGACCTCGTGGTCGTGGTCTCCCTCTCAGACCTCTAGGACCTCGTGGTCGTGGTCTCCCTCTCAGACCTGGAGGACCTTGTGGTCGTGGTCTCCCTCTCGGACCTGAAGGACCTCGTGGTCGTGGTCTCCCTCTCAGACCTGGAGGACCTCGTGGTCGTGGTCTCCCTCTCAGACCTGAAGGACCTCGTGGTCGTGGTCTCCCTCTCGGACCTGAAGGACCTCGTGGTCGTGGTCTCCCTCTCGGACCTGGAGGACCTCGTGGTCGTGGTCTCCCTCTCAGACCTGAAGGACCTCGTGGTCGTGGTCTCCCTCTCGGACCTGGAGGACCTTGTGGTCGTGGTCTCCCTCTAGGACCTCGTGGTCGTGGTCTCCCTCTCAGACCTGAAGGACCTCGTGGTCGTGGTCTCCCTCTCAGACCTGTAGGACTTCAGGTTCATGGATGCATGAAGACGACTCATATCTTCTTTGTCTTGTAGAGACCTTTTACAGATAGAGGACTCGTCATCCAGGACGCTACATGCAACACGTACATAATTTATTTAAATACAAACGTTACAGCACATACACTTCCATAAATACCACAGGTTTCACTTCTCAAACACACGGTGACGACAAACTTGTGCAAAAACATTTTGTAAACAAAAAAAACAACGTTAACATGTAATACGTTTGTTTTTCATGACGGCAAAAGCAACATGTTGAACTTTTAAAAGAGAAATCACATTCATACATCGATGGGGACGCTCTTCAACATCAACATCAACCTCTTCAGTTTCTCATGAATCTCTTTCGCTCTTCTCTTCGCCAACAGGAAGTAGTATTACGGCTCTCAAGCCAGTCATTGTTTATAGTTCCCGAACTATAATGATGCAATTATTTCACAAGTGCTGCTTTTAAGTGAGTGAACGACTCTAATCTAGATCCTGGGGAGCTATTTATGGACGATAAAGTGACTTTTATAAAATAGGGACAACGACAAATCAGTGAGGGTATCGTGAGCCTTGATCATATTAAAATATAGAAAAGACAAACATGCCACATTATAATAGAATAATATTCTCTAAGACACGTCTCTAACCCAGAATCCACTATTAATTGAACCCGAGTGGGCACCAAGCGGAGCGTGACCAACGCATCGGTAGACGAACCATCGGCCGGACTGGGAATGTTCTAGAGTCGATTCACAGTTAATGATTCATCGGACATAACTTTGTTGTGAGGAGGTGAAGACATGAATCACATTCAGGCATATGGATGACGACAATAACCACGAACACCTCTGAGACAGCTGAGGTGCAAGAAGAGGCCGCTGCCAGGAGGGAGCAGTGTGGGCGTAGAGTTCTACTCCCCTGGTGGCACCGGAGTCCACAAATACATTACCACATATACATATATATATATAAATATTATGTATATATATATATACATATATATATATATACACATATATATTATGTATATATATATATATATGTATATATATACATAATATTTATATATATGTATATATATCTACATAATATATATATACATATACTGATTTATATATATATTATGTATATATATATATATACATATAAATATACATATATATGTATATATATATATCTACATAATATATATATATATATGTATATATATATATATCAGTGATGCAAACCATCACATGCAAAGTGCTTCTTAAAATGACAAGACGTTTTAACCAAATCTTTTTTTTCTTCTTCAAATCCAGCATCACTATCCAAGCGCCTGTTGGGTAAACACACAAATGTTCATGTAGGAACAGTCTTGTTCTCTTTCTCTGTGCTGTGTGCGTCCGGTGCAGTGGAAACGCCGAAGGAAACACACACTTGTTGTGACATTCAACCCCTTCATTTACTTTGCTGTAAATCCCCGAAAAAGAAAAACAGCGAATAAGATCAACAGACGACAACTTGTTTTTTTTCACATGGCGACCGCTGACGTCAGCCGGCGACATATCGGCGTCTCTTCCGAAGGTCGGCGACAACGCAGCTGACCGAGCCGAGCGGGAGGCCTACGGTACGTATGGATTCCTCCCAGGGAACAAAGTTCACAGTCTGGACTCCAGTCAGCTGACCGGAGGCAACCTACATGCACTAAAACACAGGTCACTCACACCGATTTAGATTTAGACTGGCCTCCCCCAACCCCCCGTCTTCTACAGCCACATTTAGAAAGCTGTCACTTTGATCCTAACACCACACAGACGGGGGAACGGGGCTGACACCTGTGACTTAGTGTGGGAAAACAAGGAGAAGTCACACACCTGCATGTGAAGCGCGAATGTTTCCATTATTGCTCGCCAAAAATCCAAAAAGTCCCAAGAGAACATGATTTTTAAGAAGTCAGAGTCTCATTTCAGGTTGTTTCCTTTGGATCTCATCATGCAGATCGGGAAATGCATATTTATTTATGTACTTATCTGTTTCAGGGTCGTCTGATTCTCCAGATAAATGGATTTATTCGTGTTTATTGTGAAAAAAGTGGGTGAATTCACCTGCATGTGAAGCGCTAATGTTTCCATTATTCGAAAAAGTCCCGAGAGCCCGTGATTTTAAGAAGGAAGATAAGAATAGAGTCTCATTTCCGGTTGTTTCCTTTGGATCTCATCATGCAGATTGGGAACTGTATCTTTTTTAATGAACTTATTTATTTCAGGGGCGTCTGATTCTCCAGATAAATGGATTTATTTGTGTTTATTGTGAAAAAAATGGGTGAATTCACCTGCATGTGAAGCGCTAATGTTTCCATTATTCTAAAAAAGTCCAGAGAGCCCGTGATTTTAAGACGAGAGATTAGAAAAGGGAGTCTCATTTCAGGCCGGCCGTTTTGGATCATGCAGATTGGGAACTGTATATTCATCAAACGCACTAATCTACGTCGGAGTCGTCTGATTCCCCAGCTCAACGGTAGAGATAATGGATTTATTGGATCGTGGAGCATTTCCTGCGCGGCTCAGATATATAAACGTCAGACGGATCTCACAGAGATCCAGACATCCGCTCGCAGAGACGAGACTCTGGGAACCGTCAGGCGGCGGAGACGGAGGAGCGCCGCTCGGCGACTTCTCCGTTTGTCGGCTCTCCGAACCGTCGGAACGAAATGTCTCCGGCCCGGAACGCCGTTCTCGCCGAGGACGGTTTGTTATCGTGCGAGTGGCTTTGAGCTCTTGTGCCATGGCGAAGGGAACGGAGTCTCTGATTTAAGTAAACACAGCAACCACACACTGTAACACACACACAGGGCTCGTGCAACCAGAAGCACTGCTGCTGCTGCTGCTAGCGCCACATAGAGGGGACAATAAATACTTGTAGTGCGCCCTATACTTCATAATTAATCACATACTGGTTTACAGCTTAAAGGAACCGGTGGACTACTGCATGTAGAAGAAAACTTGCATTTATTTGTGTAACAGATGCAAGCTTTAAAAGCTAATTTCCTATAGGATTAATCTCATTAATAGATATTATATATCTTTAGGGCTCACGATGGACTCTGGCCGATGCAACGTATACGATCCGCGTTTTCTGAGGCGTCTTTTCAGCGTGCACCAGTGAAATAAAGATAACTAAATATCTGCGGTGCAACAGGAACAGCCATGCAAACGGCTGTAAAACACTTGAGCAGGTAGCAGGGAGAGAGAGAGAGAGGGAGAGAGGGAGAGGGAGAAAGAGAGAGGGAGAGAGAGAGGGAGAGGGAGGGATAGAGAGAGAGATTGATTCTGCCACACCTGTTCATCATCATTGTCTTTCACAATGTAATAATCAATACAAATAAAAAAATAGAGTAAAAAAACAAAACAAAAAAACATTTATGAAATGAAGCCAAATTATGATTTTGGTTGATTGGAATGTATTTTTTTCAAACACAGCGCCAGAGAGGCATTATAACACTTCTCATGTTCCTCATCTATTCTCCGATGGAAAATATGACTCCCTACCGTCCCTCGGGACGTCGACAGCCTCCGACAACTCTCACTTTGAATTTGAAAAAAACATTTTTATGCTAATAAATTTATGGGATCTTTTGCCAAGATTTCCGAGACAAGAAACAAGACCACACGTTCAATCTGAGCCCGACAGTCAGCAGTTACGTAATGCACAGTGTACCTCCTGGGGACGGTTTAGTCAGTTAAGAAACACATGAAGAAGAAAAAAAGACGAGGTAGATGAAAGATAAACATGGGAAATGTCACAAAAGGAAAAGTGATCATTCATATTACAGTTTCTGTGAGTCTGTCTCTACCAGCCAGCTCGACCGGCCTTACCTTCACGAGTTTAAAAAAATAGTGTATGACAGCGGTGTAAACACATCTGGAAGCCTCGGGGCTCCACGACATCAAAGGACGGTGGTCACAGTCGTTAGGCTTTTGTTGCAATTCCCGTTGGGGTCCGCCGCTCCGTCCGCGAAGCCGCAGACCCCCGCCGCCCGCCGCAGACAACCTTCATGAGCGTCACCGTCCTCCAAGCTGCCCTTACTCCGCCCTTGCTGCTCGCTCTGCCAGCTGTGCCGGCTGTACACGTATCCGTTCGCCGTTCCCGGGTTGCTGAGGCGGTTCCTCTTCATGCAGAGGATTTCCTTGAAGGCGTACCTGAACTCGGGACTCCGACAGTAAATGAGCGGGTTGAAGGCCGAGTTGGCGTAACCTATCCAGTTGAGTATCCTGAAGGCGAGGTCCACGCCCTCCACCTTCCATATGGCCACCACCACGTTGAGCAGAAAGAAGGGCAACCAGCAGAGCGTAAAGATCCCCATGATGATCCCCAGCGTCTTCAAGGCTTTGTGTTCCCGCAGGCAGAACTTGGCCTTCTTGTTGCCGCGCCCGTTGTTGCTCTCCAGAGATTCCAGGTTGCCGCCGTCGGCGTTCTGAAAACGTCCGACGCTCTGGTCGATCTTCCTCAGCTGCCGCTTGGCCTCCTGGAACACGCGGCTGTAGACGAACAGCATGATGACCAGCGGCAGGTAGAAGGAGATGATGGAGGAGGTGATGGCGTACGGGATGTTGGTGTCGAACTCGCAGCAGTTGCTGTTCTCGTTGCACACCCTGGCTTCCTCCTCGGTCGATATCCACCACTTCATGTGGATGGGCAGGAAGGACGTCAGGGCGGCGATCACCCACACCAGCACCACCACGATGCGAGCCTTGCACTTGGTCAGCATCGACTGGTAGCGGAAGGGCGAGGTGATGGCCAGGTAGCGGTCGATGGCGATGACGCACAGGGTCTCGATGCTCGCCGTCACGCAGAGCACGTCCGTCGCCGTCCAGAACTCGCACCAGAAGCTGCCAAAGTGCCAGTTCTCGAAGATGATGTAGCAGGCGCCGAAAGGAACCACGACGAGACCCATGACCAGGTCGGCGCAGGCCAGGGACGTGATGAAGCAGTGGGTGACGTTCTGCAGACGCTGGAAGCGGCCGATCGCTATGATCACCAGGATGTTGCCGAAGACGATGACCAGAACCAGGAAGGACATCGCCATGCCCAGCAGGATCATGGTGGCCTCGCTGTAAGCCCCGTCCTCATTGTCCGTCGGGTCCGATGACGAGTTGGACATCCCTGCACTCACGTTGAGGTACACTGGGAGGGTTGTACTTCCCATCTGAAGAGACCATATGTAGATACAACACACACACACACACACACACACACATGTGAAGATCACACTTTCAATGTAAATGCATCAAAAACAAGTCGCATTAAACGATGATCTGATGTGTCTGTTGGTTGTATTTCAACAACAACAAAAAGGGGAACAGAAACAAAACTAAATGAATGACATCCTGTGAGCCTTCGGCAAGCACAAAAAAAGAAAAAACCAGCATGCACAAATAAAAGTCCAAACCTCCACAGGTCGTCGTCTGGCTTCCTGCCTCCCATAAAAAGTAGAAAAGTCCCCGTTCAGTTACAGGTCCTTCTGTCGACTGTCTGCTGTGTCCTTAGTCTCCGTGTGTCTCACTCACTCGGCCCCTCGGTCGAGTCGTGTGTTTCTTCTAATGCGTCTCCCAGGCTATTTGTCAGAGCCCTTATAACGTGCAGCGGTGACATCACGGTCGGGGCTCAGCCAATCAGAGAGCCAGCCAGGCGGAGGGCGCTGAGAGCTCCGGAGTGTTGGAGCACATTGTCCCTGCAGCCTGCAGCCGGCAGCTGCTCCACGAGACCAAAAGCTTCAAACACGAGCTCAGACTGTCTTCTGACTTTTACTCATGTCTAGGAATCTTTTGAACATGTGCAAACTAATAGGTTTTACAATTCAAATGTTGAATTTAAAGTTGATGTCAGCTGAGCTCCCACAGCTTGTGTCCTGTTCAGTCTGGATCAAATCAAAAGCAGGTGAAGCTTTTCTTTGACTCTCTCTTGGACGCAGCAGTGGTCCAACTGGCATGTTTCATCAGCTCCAGTGTGCATATGATTTATTGGGAGCTTTGACTATTACTTTGGTCTTTTGATGGCACAACTTTCGTATTTTTTTTCCTGCCATGATGCTTTGACAAAACAATGAAGAACAAATGCATAAAACAAAAGCACCGAGTGGTTTACAACACATTAAATCAAAAAGCATGCGCTCATGTAACGCAACAATCATACGCGTGTAAAGGTTCAAATTCAGAAAACTCAGTTTCCTGTTATCAACTGCAACGTTGGGCTATTCATTGAAAGGAATGGGGAGTTGTCAACCTAATATTTACTTTGTTTTTGTTGCTAACTGCAGTAAAGTGACCATTGCTCTTTCACCCGTCATAAATAGGTGTAAATAAACCAATGATTTTAACGCAGTTCTCTTCTAATATTCACAAGCGGAGGTAATCTCGTATAAACGCAGCATGCGGGGGGATCAGGTTCAGTGTTGAGTTCTTTATGGGGCTTGCAGGTTGGGTTGGTGGTTGAGCACATGGAACCCAAAACCCGAGAGCTCAGATTCATGTGTTACCTCCGGCGATGACTTCTCATATAGCTTTTGAGCCTCAAAAATGTCGACTGTATGTTGCCCATTTTAAGACAGATTACCAGAAAATGGACTAAAGCTATTAATTGCAGATATTTTGGAGACCCGTTGGCCTTTCTGTCTCGCTAAACTCTTCTTTGCATGACAGCGTATGTTAGCGGGCTTTCCACGAACATGGATATTCATGATCTCAGAATTAATTCAAATGCTTTTGATGACCTCCTTACCTGTCTTCTAGCGCTGCCATTGGGCTGACATTTCCATTTGTAATATAGGATTTTTTCCCCCCGAAGCTGACATATCTCCCTTCACTTAAGGAAAGACCCCTTTGAGCTTGAGTCTGGCATCAATGAGGCACAAATGTCACAGCTGCAGCTCAGATTAACGTCATTCGTCGCTATTGAATCAGCTAACGTGACTTCAGTGACACGCGTGGTCTTATCTCTGGATCAACCGACGAGGCAAACCCCAATTTGTCCTCATAAGGTCACTACGGGGTCTGAAAGCCTCCACTTGCATGAACAGTGGGGTATGACGAACACCTTTATGAGCTCAGTCTGCTCATATACTTAAAAACAGGAGTTGAAATTAACGTAAACGCTGTCTACTAAACCTGTTTGTTCACATTGTTATTTGTACAGAGCGATGGTCTGTTGACTTTGTAGAACTATGTGTATGTACCCTGAGTGTAATGCAAATCTGATTTCTATTTTTGAAAGTGTAAGTCTGCACGTTCGATTAATCGTGACTGGTTTCCTCATTCTCTCTTCCTGTATCCTGTCACTCCCATCCAGAGCTGGGATCCTGTCCCCAGTTAGATATCGTACATTTCTCTGGTTATTCCAACACTGTTGGACTACATCCACCTCCAGACCACCTTCTATCTGTTAGATTCCCATCTCTGTCCTCCTTCGCAGAGAGTTGAAATGTTGAACTGATGACCCAGCATGCACCTCACACCTCCCTCCACCCCATGCTTCCTGTAATCTGCGAGGAACAATACATTGAGGCATTGCTCCTCTAGGGAACATGAGAGGAAATGAGAGCGCCGACATATATTCTCTCACGTTTCTTGAATGTCTTCACTGGTGTTACACTTGTAGAAATGAGCACAACCCAAGAAAGGCTGATTCGGTTTCTTGCTGAGAGTTAGATGAGGAAATAGGATACTGCTCTATCGATCCTATCATCTAAAATGTTGAACAATTTATTTAAACATCAGCTAAGTATTACTAACTGTCACAACCAGCAGAGTTAATTAAAGCATATTAGTCATTATAAGCGAACAATTTAATTAAATACCATGGTGTCTAGCTCATGCTTAGATCAAAGATTATATATATGTAATGTAGCAAATTGAATGCCTTCCCCAACCCTCAAACCAAGCCATAACTCAAAATGGAACGATCTACTTTATGAGGACTATGTCTCCATAAGGAGGGCGAGTCCCCACAATGTCTGTGATTAACATGTCCTCACAAGTCAGGAAAACATACCAACACACACGCACACACTTTAGTGTTTTATTTTAAATATAAAACATACTTTGTAAAAGTGCTGTACCTTTATGCCGAGCTGTTACCAATCGGTGCATGTAACATAAGCTCTTGCTTCTCATACAGGAGACAGAAAGAAATAAGAAGATAAAACTAAAAGCATTGATGAAAAAAAATAGTTTTTTAAATCTGTGTTGCAGATTGTTCAACCACGTCTAATACATTCAGTATCCCTATGATTTAAGGAATTATTGTGAGGCTAATCATAATGTCCGTACTTTTTTTAGTGGAACAATCCTAATTGGTTTTGTAGTAAAGGCCCCTGGGGGTACTGCGGTTGAGGTCCACCCAAAAAACAAATGAGTGTGTAACACAATAAAGACCAGAACCTCTGCACTGCCACGAGTCTACAGACGCACAGTGAGATAGTAATGCTGGGGGAAAGCATCCAAGTTGGTGTTTTCGTGTTTTTCAGATAAAAAGAAACAGAGTCCGAAAAAAGCTGTTTGTATCTTTGGATCATTGGACCGTATGGAGACGGAGCGGTTGCTGACCCCGAGTCATTGTTCACTCAGTTCGCTGTGATAGAGAGGAAGAGGTTGTAAAGCCCTTCACTGTACTATTCAACAATTTTTGGGCTGTGGCTTCAACATATACAAAAGGTATATTCAGAAATGTTGTTATGGGTGTTCACCAATGCAACACATACAGTGTATTACACACAGGGCGGTTTGCCCGACACTTATTTTGACGCCACAAACTAACAAACATTTGCTTGAATTTGACAGTCAACTCGACTGCAGTGGATGGAACAGGAACGAGTAGCTTCCCCAAAAAAGTATGCTTTAGGTATAATATTAGCACAATATTATTATATTTATATTCTGCTAAAAGTATAACAAATGTATATTTTAAGTATAGTATTAGCACAAAATTATTATATTTATATCGAGCTAAAAGTATAAAAAAGGTATACTTTAGGTATAGTCTTAGCACAATATTAATATATTTATATTGAGCTAAAAGTATAACAAAAGTATGCTTTAAGTATAGTATTTGCACAATACTATTATATTTATATTGTGCTAAAAGTATGAAAAAAGTATGCTTTAGGTATAGTATTAGCACAATATTATTATATTTATATTGTATACCAAAAGGTATACTGTTAGCACAATATAAATATATTAATAGTATATTTCAAATATACTTAAAATTCAAAAGAAATATTTTTGAAGTGAACTATCGGCATGCATATTAGCACATACACAGTAATGTACTTAAATTATATTAATTATACTTTAAGTTGTTCCAATTTTGCACAAAGAAATATACTTAATACATTTCAAAGTGTACTTAAATACTATTTAAACACAACTTAAATATATTAAGTACAAAATAAGTTGTTCCAAAATAACACACTTTAAGTATCCATCCATCCATTATCAATACCGCTTATCCTCATTAGGGTCGCGGGGGCGCTGGAGCCGATCCCAGCTGACATAGGGCGAAGGCAGGGGACACCCTGGACAGGCCGCCAGTCCATCGAGGGCACATATAGAGACATACAATCATTCACACTCACATTCACACCTATGGGCAATTTTAGAGATCAATTAACCTGACGGCATGTCTTTGGACTGTGGGAGGAAGCCGGAGAACCCGGAGGGAACCCACGCTGCCACGGGGAGAACATGCAAACTCCACACAGAAGGACCGCCTCGACCGGGAATTGAACCCACGGCCCTCTTGCTGTGAGGCGACAGTGCTAGCCACTACACCACCGTGCAGCCTCACTTTAAGTATACCTGTGATTAATAGGGCTCCAAGTAGACTCAAGTATGCTCCAATTAAATATACTTAGCATGTTTATTTTTCGCCTGGGGAGCCTTGCCGGACTCATGAGAGTCGCGTGATTTGTCTTATTAGTCGAGACACACGAAGCGAAACATTCAGGGGGTTTTAGACTCATAATGAGGCGTGTTCATGAAGGTTCAAGGTCGACTGCTGGCATTGACCTGATAACCCATTCAGTTCACCAGAATGTTCTGTTGTAAGGCATTCTGCTTCGGTTCTGGGACTTCGGGGAGGATGCATTGTTCGTATTAGGTAGTCAAGGCCTGAACTGCATTGTAATCTTTTGTTTAATGTGTTGCTGTCCTTGTGAGGATTTAATTAGTATGCACAAATGTGTACTAATCAGAATAAAGTCCCCGTAGACCTCCGGTCAGCTGATTACAACCCTTATTTGCATGAGAAAAAAGCTTCTTTATTGCACATAAAAATTAAAAATGAATCCTTCCTTAACATACTATCATTCTTATTATACTCTTAGGTGTTTTTTGCCATTTGAAGCATGACTAGTGTGCTGTCTCTTTCACTGTCATGGCTGTTGATGCGATGGTGAATGTCAGCCGATGGTGGTACATTAGATAGAGATATAAATAAATGAGCAGCTTCCATTTCATCCCCCAAACAGATTGAATGAAAGCGACGGAAAGAAGCATCCCAGGACCAATCGTGGAGCTGCACGGGATATTAATCATGAACTTCTGGACACCAGTTAGTATTCATGGAATGTGAATAAGGGCGCGAGTCCATTTCTCTTCACGCCTTGCGACCAGTCCACATATCTTTGAGCACACCGTGTTCTTTATCGCTGACCACACACACAAAACAAACGTGTATATTTTCACAACAGTTGTAACTTTTCAACACATCATCTGATTTAAATTGCTCGGCTAAATTGAGATCCCTATCTTCAAGAAATGGATAAATCTGCATAACTGTGACAGCCGGGATTAGGGCCGGACCCATGGAATTGGTCCTTTTTTGTTTCCCCTCTTCCACAATGATTAATGTGAGAACAAACAGGGGCGAGGGTGGATTTATTTCTCTTTTGCCACTTAAGGAAGCCACATCATCCTCTAACTACCCGCTGCCTGTTTTCTGTTACTCTCCACGGTGATTGATTGCAGGAAAACGTCAACTTTTGAACCGTTTCACTCCAAGTGACCATGACATGTGTACCCAATGGCCTTCTTTGGTATTGTTTTTCGCCACCAATGTATAGGAATGAGACGTATTCACGAGAGGCATTTCGCTGTGAAAAGAGAGGGAGTCAGAGCGTCGCAGTCGTGATACGATCTTTATGGTTCAATGATAACATTTTGGAGGGCGGCTTACCATTCCTCTGGCAGTGCGGAAGCTGAAAACGGATGAATGGAATCACACAACACAAGGTCAACCAATCAGTTATCACTATGTCAGAATGTA
This sequence comes from Pseudoliparis swirei, assembly GCF_029220125.1. Lineage (NCBI taxonomy): Eukaryota > Metazoa > Chordata > Actinopteri > Perciformes > Liparidae > Pseudoliparis > Pseudoliparis swirei. The sequence continues at coordinate 2,125,336 of NC_079406.1, read as the reverse complement.
CCACCCTTACAGACACACACAGACACACACATATTTGTATGATTAGTATCTGTTCCATTTGAATACGATGCCACCATCTGTCAGTGTATTATTCACAGCCTTACATTGATAAAACTGGTCGTCACCAACACCAGAACATTTGACGAGTGAAAAAGTCCCCTTTAAATGAACTTTGTGAACTTGGATGCAACTTTTGATCTGTGTGTGTGTGTGTCTGCATCTCAGTGTGTGTGGGGACATGTTTAAATGGCTACATTGTGGGGACTCACCTTCTTTATTAGGACTTAATGCATGTTCCCATATTGGGAATCATTACATTTGGACTTGGATTTTGAGGTCGATAAGTATCAATTCGTATATGTGCCAGTTAAATAGGATGCCACCATCAGCCAGTCTATTAAAGTAAAAATAAAGCTCCTTTCTATAAACTTTGAGAACTTCGAAGCAGCTTTTGGTCTGTGTGTGTGTGTGTCTGCATCCCAGTGTGTGTGGGGACCTGTTTAGATGGCTACATTATGGGGACTTGCCTTCCTTATGAGGACTTAATGCATGTTCTTGTATTGGGAATCATTAAATGTGCACTTGGATTTTAAAGGGAGACATTAATTAAATTAACTGCAGTATCCCCACTAGTCAGATTTATGCACGTGTATATTCGTGTCTGTCCTGCAGCTGTAACTATTTAATTGCATTGGTATTTTGCTTTGCTAGTTTTATCCTTTCAAGTTAAACATTCTCTGGCAGTGCAACCACTTGTATTAGATACAGATCTACAGAGATGTGAACAAGCTAACTGAGGCTACATTGGAACATTCAACTATTACCACTTAAGCCCCATTGCACCACCTGTGGTGCATTTTTGATATTGTGTTCTAAACTGTCTATAATATTATAATAAACATGAGCAAATATATTGATGTTGTACATCAAATTAAAGAAGACAACTGGGGCTACAAGTATCAGTGAGCCATTTAAACACAACTCAAACACCAACTGAAATAAAAATACAAATATCATAATCATAATTTTGTCAGGTGTCGGCCCACTCAGAACGTTTCCGTAGTTAGCGACATGTAGCTTTGTGCAATCATAAAAGAAGAGATGTTCGAAAGCAAGAGGACTTAACACAGATTCTAAATATCTTTACAAAATCCTTCTGCACCAAAGTATCACGGAGATATAAGCCAAAGAACAGAGAAATATTAATCGCTTCATAGCTTTACATTCAGCAAATTCAACATACTTTTGTTCTTGAGAAGAAGAAAAAACGTTTCTCTCCCCTGCATTCCAGTTGGCATGGCTTTAGTGTGTGTGTATGTCCCTTTAAAAACCAGGCGGACTTTTGGGGAAGCGTCATAATCAGCTGTCAGGAAGTTCAATTTCAGCGAATCGGATTTCACATTTCAAATATGGCGACGCCTTTCTGTCTCCTATTGGCTCACAGTGCTGTCAATCTTATCTTTCTTGGTACCAATCGATTCTATTGGCTCTAAGTATTCCAATGACGTGTCGTTCTTTAAAATCCGCCCTTCCCCGGCGGAGATATCTGCGCGCGCAACAGCTGCGCTGTGACGGATCCAAAAACCGGCTTTACGCACAGCACCACAGCACCACTTTGTTTGATCGTTTTTTTATCTTTGATTTACTGTTTTAAAGCCACATAATGATGTATTTGCATGTATTGATCACCACAAGTAAAAGTGAAAGTGAAATAAATGGTTTGGTACATGAGAAAAGTCAAATGGCACAGATGGTGCTTCAATAGGCCCAAATGCAAATTTTAGAGACCTCGCCTAAATTCTCTTTACTAAAAAGTCTCCAACTATTGTTCTGCTTTATTTTTTCTGAGTCAAACTTTGCAGAGAGTCTGTTCACAAGTTGTATTATTATCTGGCTGATTTTAGGCCTTTGCTGTGCATCCATCCAGGATGTATTCATCCTGAAAGTGCTTTTTTTCTAATCGAACCTGAAAATTCTATGAAAATAGAAGATTCATCTTTATTTACTCTTAACCAGTAACATATATGCTAATATTTACACATCTGAACAAAAGCTCATTGTGTTCCCTTTATTATAACACCAACATTATTCAAATAGCTTGTGTGGTTGCAGAGCTACACCCTTTTTAGTTTGGGTATGTCATTTCGAGCAGAAACCTAAAAAAACGGGTGGGGGTTAACAGGTTAATTATCAAATATGAAGAGATTTTGTTTTTGGCAATTGCTAAACCACATTTTTCTGAAACCCCTGGGTCCTCTGTCAAACTACATATCTTATCTATCAGAACTTGGAAAAGCAACACACAATCCAAAGCTATGTAAACTCCTCAAAACAGGACTTCTTTGTTCACCTAGAGCAGACTTACTCAACAGGCGGCCCGCGGGCCGGATGCGGCCCGCGGACGCTTATTTTGTGGCCCCCGACATGCCTGGTTATAAATGCATAATAATTATAATTAGCCAACCAAAATCGTGTGAAAATTAGGTAGTGCGCCTTTAATTTAAGTTCCCGCCTTTTTATCGCGCCAGCTCATCTGTTAAAATATTTTGCACCTTAATTAATGATGGCGACAAAGAAAAGGAAAGTGGATGACGAAAACAGGGTTTTCAACTCTGCATGGAAAAGTGAATTTGCTTTTGCGGAGATACACGGGGAACCAATGTGTCTCCTCTGTCAAAAACAATCTCTGTCTCAAAGCGAGCGAATTTACAACGCCATCACGAACAGCTTCACCCGGAGTTTAAAGATGCCGATCCACCTGGCAGCGACCTGAGGAGAAACAAAATACAAACGTTGCTCAGTGGGTTTCAAGCCCAGCAATCCATGTTTCGCAGCGTTGTTAAAAGCAGCGACAACGTTACAGAGGCCTCGCTCAACATCGCCTGGAATATTGCGAAAGCCAAGAAGCCAGCTACAGAGGGAGAATTTCTTAAAAATACATTTGCGGACTGTGCGGAATCACTGTTTTCGGAATTTAACAACAAGGACGACATCATCAGACAAATCTCAAAGCTGCAGTTGTCTGATTCTACCGTGACCAGGAGAGTGGAAGTCATTTCAGACGATCTTTTATCAAAGTTGCTAAAAGACATTGAAAGTGCCGAGTACTTTAGTCTAGCATTCGATGAATCCACCGACCGCACAGACATCGCGCAGCTTCTAGTCTGGGTGCGTTTTCTCAAAGGGGACACATTTGCCCAGGAAATGCTGGCTTTGCTACCGCTAACAGGGCGAACACGGGGAGAGGATATTTATTCTGCAATGATGAGCTTTTTTCACGGACCAGGCAAAAACATCAACTTAAAAAAGCTGGTTTCTCTGACTACTGATGGGGCTCCTTCCATGGTAGGAAAGGAGAACGGATTAATTGCTTTGCTCAGAAAAGATCCTGAAACGACGGACTTCTTCTCATATCACTGCATTTTGCATCAAGAGCAATTGTGCAGCAAGCTGAGAGGTGGAGAGCTCAAAGTGACAATGGACTCTGTGACACGAACAGTCCATTTTATTCTTGCACACGCATTGAAACACAGACACTTCCGTTCCTTGGTCCAAGAGTTTGAAAGTGCATACACTGACTGGGCGATGCATGCGGAGGTCAGGTGGCTTAGTCGCGGAAAGGTCCTCGATCGCTTCATGGAGCTGCTACCAGCTGTGCGCATATTTTTGGAAGAGAGGGGCCGACGTGATTTACTGGCACCCCTGGAAGATGACACATTCATGCACAACACCGCTTTTCTGACTGATATAACGCGTCACTTGAATTCACTCAATCTTAAGCTTCGAGGAAAACAAAAGGTTCTGCCGATGATGATGAATGATGTGGCTGCATTTGAAACCAAACTGAGCCTGTTTGCGCAGCAGCTTGAAGTGGGAAATTTCACACACTTTCCTGTTCTACAGGCCCAAGTGTCACAACCAGGTTCATTTTCACCCACCCCTTACTGCGCCTACCTCATGGAATTGAAAGAGGAGTTTTCCTCCCGGTTCGCGGACGTTAAATCCTTGGAACCCGTGCTGGCATTCACAGAGAATCCCTTTGCTTGTGACGTACAGGCTACTTCAGTCTCAGTCACATCGGGGCAATTTGGAGTCGAAAGGGCTGCGTTTGAGGAACAACTCATAGAGCTGCAGCACAACAACATCCTCAAAGAAAGACACAAGGAGGAGAGCATTGACACATTCTGGATATCCTGTGTTCTGAGGAACACAAACCCTGCATTAATCCTGTGTGCTCAGAAAATCCTGACCTGCTTTGGATCTACTTATGTGTGAAAGCTCCTTCTCTGCCATGGGAATAATAAAATCAAAGCAGCGTTCCCGTCTAACTGACAGACATTTGGCAGACTATCTCAGAGCAGCTACAACTGAGCAACAACCGGATCTGAAAGGACTTGTGAAAAGAATGCACACTCAGAGCTCTCACTAGGAATAAGTAAACAGTTGTTTGTTATATTGTTATTGTTATTAATATTTGTGAAATGCAGACTCAGAGCTCTCACTAGGAATAAGTAAACAGTTGTTTGTTATATTGTTATTGTTATTAATATTTGTGAAATGCAGACTCAGAGCTCTCACTAGGAATAAGTAAACAGTTGTTTGTTATATTGTTATTGTTATTAATATTTGTGAAATGCAGACTCAGAGCTCTCAATAGGAAAAGTAGCAATTGCAAACGTTATCAATGTCATCAATGCAAAGCTATTCACTCCAGTGTTAATAAAACATCAGCTTGACCAACACTTGTCATCCTTGGAAACGCAGTCGCTTCACTACATTTGTTACTGAAATTGAGAATATTTGTTAAATATTCCATGATGCTTTGGAATGCATTAAAAATGACGAGCAAGACAGCATATTAAACAGCAGTAGTAAATACAGTGAATAAAATGGTACAAATATATGTTAATAATAATTTGTGGCCCTTTGCACCTGTTGTGGTTTAAATGTGGCCCTCTTGGCCTCCGAAGTTGAGTACCCCTGACCTAGAGCGTCATCTGGAGATAGAGACAATGAGCACGTATTTATAATCAATACTTATATACTCGGAACAATATCAGACACAATCACTTTACCTGAAGATGACACATAGTACAATATATTGCAGTTGTATCTCTCAAACTCTTTCTACCCAACTGAAAAGCATTTATAGTGTTCAACTATAAATATATCTATGTATATTTTTGTTTTACTGAATAATATTGATAGTGTTCGACCTATAAGTGATCTGATTGGTTGCAGGGGTTTACACCTGCATTAGATATAGATATTTACAAGCCACATTTTTCAACAAACTGCAATACATCCAGAACTCAGTTGCCCATGTGGCCTCCCACTCCCACCCCAGAGACCACCCCCGTCCTTCAAAACCTCCGTTGGCTCCCCACACAGCAAGGAAAACAGTTTAACATGCTCCTCGTTACACACAAAGAAGCCCCTCCAGACCGTTCTGACCTCCGGACACGCCCCTAACCTCAGATCTACAGAAGCCACCTGGTCTAAGCACCGGGAGGCGTGGAGGGGGGCTTCTGAATCTATGGGCTGCATTTGGTCTCCGTTAGCAAGAAGTAAATCCTAAATTCATGTTGCAGCCACATGTGTGCGAGCAAACATGTTGAAGCTTCGCCCAGAAGTCGAGGCAGTCCAACCCCCGAGGCCCGAGGGCCAATGTCAGATAGAATATGATTTATCTCGTCTCCGTTTATATACTTTCTGCATTGCATCACTCTGTTCTTCATTTATGGACATTGTTACCGAGTTGAGGCACATTTTTGCTTTGATATGAAGACCAGATGGATTCTGGATTCAAGTTACTGCACGCACATGTGAATGTAGTTTGTATTTTTTTAGAGATATCCCTGATTAATGAAACACTGTCCATGGCTTTAACTTTAACATGTATTGTTTTGTGTCATATAAATTGGGATTTTCATATAAAAATGTTCTCCCCACCTCGTAAATTCACTACATGCTGCATTGCTTCTGTGTCTGTAACCCAAGCTTCAGGTTCACTGTCATCAGGAAATGCAAATGCAATGCATCATAATTAAAATTCTTAGGGGAGCAGTTCAATGTCATCTTTTTGCAGTAATCGTATAACATATGAAGTTGTATGACTTTTATTTCTGGCAATTAATTCATTTCTGTCAAAAGAAGCGTAAAATTCTCAAAAAATGTCAAATCAAAAGAATGAATTGAGAGATTATGTAATAGGCGTAGTGGATTGTGAAATGTATTCTGGATGAGCCGTATCGTTCTCACATGTAAATCAACGATTACATTCATTAAAAAAGAATGCATACTTACTCACTTTAAAGGGTCTGAGTGAATCATAAACACGTTTTCTAGCATTTCAAAAAGACACTGAAGAGGAAAACAGATGCGTTGTTCCTGGATCCTCATCCGGTGTTTCACCCCTCGACATTATTGTGATGAATCGTAAGCATCTATTAGATGAAGCAGATTCCGGCAGCTGCAGCGACAGTTTACGACTTCAGCTGGAACATTACGAATGCACGAAAAAATGCACCAAGAGTTTAATATGCCTCCAACTTAAAGCGAGACTATATATATATATATATATATATAACACACGTACCTCTTATTTTTATAACTTTTAAGAGGAATTCAGAGGCAAATAAACTCACCCTTCGTCAGCAATTGCCCTCGAGGCAAACGGGTAAACACTGTCAACAAAGAGGGACAATAACATTATTATGACCAGGAATAATCAACCCGACTCATCATTTCAGCATAATGATATCTCTTATGGCATAAAGGTTGTAAAACGAGCTGACCGGAGTATTTGCATAATAGTGTTGGGATGCAAATGTTAAAAGTGATGTCATCCACCAACCATCTGCGGTCTGAGTGTGTGTGTGTGTGTGTGTGTTGTGCAACTGGCTGTGAGGTGAGTGAGAATGTACATACGTCTTGTTTCTGCAGCGTTGATTGTGATTCGCTGATTTCCAACGCGAGGCTGCAGCGACTGGCTGACCTTGTGCACACCACCCTGACCCTGCAGGCTCAACAATAAAAGCCTCGGCCCCACTCGACTGACCCGGTCCGAGTAGCATCATGAAGATGAATGTGAGGCGGCTGCATCTCTGGGTGGCCTGGGGAGGATGGGGCTATTTAGAGGTCATTATCACACTAAAGATTACGTGGGGCGATAACCCGGCCTTGTACAACAACCACAAGCTCAACTTTGACCTTCTGCAGTCGCCCATTCTGGTGGATTTATGAGACAGAAATATGCTCAGCCTCACTGTGAATAAGATAGAAGGAATTGAAGACGCACACAGTTACTATCCCTGGTGGTCTCATTTTAACAAAACAACACAATCATGAACAAGTTTGTATAGATACTATTTGTTCCTGTGGAAATATTTTTTAGGAGAATTCAGTGGCTAAACATGGAGTTCTGCTGGGATGATATATTGTTGTTGGCTAACCCAGGAAGATAGAATTACACTGGTTCCTTTTAATAGAGAGTTTTTGGGGGATTTTCCCATTTTATTCTGGAAAATAAGCTCCATGACAAACACAACTTTATGATACTTACTCTTTTGTTTCTGCAAGATGATCTTCGCCAAAGAACTTTTATTGAAGCTCGAGGCTATAAACAAAGCACCGTGAGCGTGATACACACCGAGGCTGTGAAGACGTTTGGTCGTCTCGTTAAGACGCCGATGAGCCACTAACGCTTTCTCCTCAGGATAAATCCATTTATAACCAGAAGCCCGATGAAAACCGCTGTAGACTTCGAGAAGAGGGAACCAGACGTTCAACAATGCTGACTAATTTCCGTCTTTTTAGAACCCATTAAGTGGAAACGATCATATCAATCGACATGGCGATGACGTCACAAAATGTCAAAAGACAATCGTATTTTTGGAACGCAACCCACGTGTTGCGCAAGCTTCTTCTTGTGCATCGTAGAAGTGAAAAGATGACTTTGTTGTCTTGAAAACGTATTGTTTTTGTTTGCCGCGGACACATCAACGATGATGTTGGTCTCATTTCACTGCAACCCTTCCAACAGTTGAGCTGGTGAAGCTGCGTCAGACTGCTGAACAGCATGCTGAGGTCAAATCAGAGCGGACGCACACATGCGATGGTCACACTTAATTCTTGAGTGCACAAATTCGGAGAAGTGAACCTCATGTGATTGAACCAACTGCGGTTTAAAAAAGAAGAAGTGTTTTCTCTGTGAAAGCACCGTCAGGAAGGGTGGATGGATAATTCGAGTCCCCTGAACCACTGGGTGGTGTTCTTCATGGGTTTTTTTTCTGCTTCGCCTTCACTTCCAGTTCCTCTTTTCGGCTGCCAGGAGACAAACTGTTCCCCACTTATCAGACTCCCCCGAGAGGACGAGGCAGAGTGAGGTTGCATAACCACTTTGAGGTCAGTGCGTCGCGGCTGTGAAGCTTAGAGAGACAATCAACCGCGGTGTGTTGATCCACATATTTCATGAAACAATGAAAGATAAAAGGTGGTTTAATGCTTCATTGAAGTTTGGAACTTAATGGGAGTGTGCCTCTTGTTGAGCTTTCTGGGCCCCAGATGTATGTGGAGGTACGTTTGAGCGTTGACTATCATGCTGTGTGCTCTTCAACTCAAATAAACATGTCAGTAAGACTTTAATAAGTCTGCCTCCAAAATAAGTTAAATTGAACCCAAACCAAAATCTTTTCCTAAATCTAACCGATTGGAGATTTCCTACAGAAAGCCGTGAGAGCAAACTTCTCCCGACTTCACTAGCAAAATTAAAACTGGCGATATAAAAGCCGTAAAAAACGGCAATTATAGTCGAATCGATCTAAATTTTCTGATTTCTAAAACATCAGATGATAATTTGCTAATAATAAAAAAAACTAACATTTTATAATTGCCTGGTTCTCTTGTGCAGGATTATCTGAAACGCATTCTCACGAGTATTTTTAACAACTATGTGGAATAACCTTCAGATTCCCATCACAGCTGATGGATCAGTGGGTTTTTGGTTGAGCCGATTTCCTCCTGCATCAACATCTTCATCGATAATGTAATTATTAATAATAATAATAATCCTTTTAATTCATATAGCACTTTCTAAGGTACTCAAAGAAACGTTGCTTTGATACACCCTCGACACGGCTACAGGGAGCAACTCAGGGTTAAGTGTCTTGCTCGAGGACACATCGACGAGGGCGGGGATTGAACCGGCGACCGACGGCCCTGCTAACCGCTGACCCACACGGGCCCAAATAATGTAATGTCTCTGTGTCAGCCTTAAACCTGGCGTCGGTCACATGGAGAACTCGTTTCTTGTGACCTCCGGATTAAAAATCCCCGACCCGATTTTGAGAAAATCAGAATCTCTTGAAGAAAAGTTCACACATTATCCACGCTGACGCGGGCGGAGGCCGATGAACGTCATGTCTGACGTCTAATATAACAAAAACAAAAAAAAAGTCGTCTGGGCTCGGCGGCGGGGGCTGGCGGCCTGTTCTTTAGACTTTCAGGGAGACATCAGATAGATATGCTCAGAAAATACATCATCTGAATCATAAATTTTTCCATCATGTTTTTTTCCTCAGGTTCTTGGATTAGATCATCGCAGCAACAGTAATTATACGTAACAACTTTCCTGTAATAACTTCCTCTCTCTCTCTCTGCCTTCCTTTTCGGGGTCATTCAGTCAGCATCAGTGCATCACATATTATTGATATTTTCTGTTATTAATTTCTCTCATTTCGACTCTCTCGACTCTTTTTTCGATTTTTTTGATTTTTTGCACGACTACCGAGTCACGGTCCCCGGCTGGAGAAAATAAAAACTGAGAATGCAGGAAACTCTGGAAACTCTGGAAACTCAGGAAAGTCAGGAAACTCTGGAAACTCAGGAACGTCTGGCCCTGGGATGGAGCTATAACGTCTGCATGCAAATTTATTTATGTCTGGAAAAACACAAAGACAGTTGGAAGGATGGAAGTCAATTCATATGAGTCAATTATGACTTACTATCTCATGAATATGACTTACTATCTCATAACTATGACTTAGCATCTCATTATATTGAGATAATATCACATAATTTTGACTTTATCTCATAATTTCGACTTAATATCTCAAAATGATCAGATAATTATTCATATTTATGAGCTAGTATCTCATTATTATGACTAAATATCTCATTTTTATGAGGTATTATCTCATAAATATGACCTACTATCTCATAAATATGAGTTAGCATCTCATAATTATGACTTACAGGATCCACATTTTTTTCACTCACAGTTACAGGAATGGTTTTCCATATATAAAGAGAGCGAGCGACAAAAGAAAAGATTGGAGGTCGTACAACCGGCGTCAGGTTAGACGTGCTCCGGTGCTTTTTGGGGAAGGGGATGAATCCCCGTTGCCGATAGTTGTGATAGTTTTGTGTACTTCTTCGACACTTTTGGTGTGTCTCCCACAGTGTGTTGACATCCGGAGCCCGGCTGCATTGGACAAAAGCCAATAGCATTCTGGGTAACTGGAGATCTCGTTTAGCAGATGGTGACACACAACAGTTAGTACAAACGCCGACGTGCCGAGGAGTCGGGAATATTCACACGTGGACACGCATCCGCCGACACACACACACACACACAGTTAGCTGCTAATGTTAGCTCTGGCGAGTCTGCAGAGAAGTGCATTATTCCAACAATCTGCCTTATTCTCTGTGAGTAGTAACAGTTGTGGTCATGCATGCTCTGCCGTTAGCAAGGAGAGCTTTTATTTAGCATATTTCGTCCCAAAGGAAGCAAAAGTTGAGAAGCGTGGGCGAACAAACCTCCGTGGCTACAGGCTACGTCTATCACATTGGGTGCAAAGATCATTTCTATATGAGTCGCTGGATGATGGTATCTTCTGGTATTTTTTGCATCCCCGCATGACAACGTGGTTCAAGTAAACGCCATGAGAGGAAAGATGCAACATGAGAAAACTAGAACGGGCACTCGGTAGAGCGCATACCTTCGCATATCACAAGATTGGGCATTGAGTTATGAACATGTTGGCATTAGTTGCATGCCAATGGGCTAAAAATTGACCGTGCTATGGTAAAAATAATATTTTGACCTTTTCATGACCTTGACCTTGACATTTGACCCGATCGAGACCAAAATCTAATCAAATGGTCCCCGGATAATAACCAATCATCCCACCAAATGTCATGCGATTCGGTTTAATACTTTTTGAGTTAGGCGAGTAACACGCATACAAATAAATAAATAAATACACGGCGATCAAAACATAACCTTCCGCATTTTCAATGCGAAGGTAACCACAGGACCAATAACCAGAGGATGCCATCGTTATTAAGCTATCATTAGCATGACTACAATAGCTCAAACTACTAGTCACTGTCACGCGATACTGCCTGCGTCATGTTGCCGTGGCAACATGCCGGATTAAAGTGATGCGGTGTTGCCGCCCCTGACGTGTTTCGTAGCTACGCTGTGCAGTGTGTTGCGTGCGCGTGAATCATGAAGTTACGCTCGTCCCGGGCGACTGCAGCTCATCCTGCCGACCTCAGAGAAAATCCTCTGCGATTTGGGTTTACCGAAGATAAATCCCTCCGCTATCACCGTGGACGAGGTCAAAGAAACGGAGCCGCAGCTAATTACAATGCCATCACCCCCGTGTCGTGACCTTCTGTGACCTCTGAGCTGCGTCTTTGATCGGCCATTTTGAATGCCAGTCCACCAAAGGAACAGCGGTACCCTCTCGTTTCACCACGGGAGAGATCAACTTTTATAATGTATGCCGTACTGACGGGATCAATACTTCAATATGAGTCCTAACCATGCATCAGATACTGTGGCCTTTCATATATTGGTTAAAGCATTGATCTTAATTCGTAATGACCTAATCAAGAGCTGTTTGCAAAGGCCGGTATTGAAGATATGAGAACAAACATATGAATATGTCTGCGATGAAGACGTGAGCGTTGCCCAAATCGGAGCTACAATCTGCATTCAACCCTAATTAAGTTAAGATTAAGAAATATAACTTCATTACATCCCCAGCCACACACACGTGGTCCGTGTCATGTGGAGTGTTTTGTTTAACCTCATATCTGACAGGAAGTCATCTTCATTGCTGTCAAAACTAAACCGCTCATTAATCTCCTGTGACTGAGACCAGAATAGGTCCTGTTTTCTTTTCTTGATGCCTGATGAAAAGATTGACAAAGAGACAAGATGTCGAAGAGACGAGAGACACGGAGGAATGTTTGAATCAGTCGCCTGTTGACTCGCAGCTGCACTCTGACAAAAATGTTTGACATACATGTTTGACATCTACATTTTTTTCCGTATACATTTCTTTCGGCAATCTCCACGCGTCTGTCTCACTGCGTTGTGAAAGTCGAAGTTCGAGATCCATGTCATCCGTCTATTTCCCCCAAATTTGGTGAGTTTTGGGTACGACACAAACCCCCAATATGCCCCCAATATGCGGAATAATAAAAATCCCAGCCAATTCAATAGGGTCCTAATAAAATGCGCAATGAGGACGATGCATGTAATCAAAGTGTCGCATGTTCACATCGTGCGTATCACAAAGCATCTCGCGAGTAGCTTCAGCGTTCCTCTTCCTCCGCGGTCATTTCAAACTTTCATCATATCCTGACCGACGATAATTAGATTTCATTATCTTCTCCCGTCGATATGAATCACGCTCGTTATCTTCACCTCGGCCTTATGACTAATTGCGCCGCGGGATCGGCAGCCAATCGGACGGCCTCGCCGCCGTGTGCACCGCGCCATCAGTTTCAGATATCGTTGACCTTTTCTCGCGGTTTGCAGCAAATGTCACAGAGAGGTGATTCACAGCCGCGCGGCAGGAAACACTCGGTCGATACCTGCAGAGATCGATATCATCTGGACCTTCTTCACAGAAAGCGATCATTAAACAGAAGTTTATTAAACTGGTAAGTACGGCTTGTGTGTACACTGGAGAGTTTTCACATCGATTTCACGGGGGGAGCAAAATCCACATTTAGAAGACACTCGTTCACTTTTAAGATGCCTGTGTTTTATTATTTATTTATTTGTATTTATTTGTATTTATTTATTTGTATTTATTTGTATATATTTGTATTTATTTTTTAAATGTCTTGTTTTAAATTAGATGTCCTGTCTAAATACTTGAATACATGTTTTTACCTGTAACCTCTACTGACTGATGAGTCGCCAATTACATTTTGTTGTATGTTTTTACGATGACAATAAACCTTTTAATGTTCATGTGGTTGAACATAGTGTTATTACAGTGTTATTACCTGGGGTCATATTTATTTTGATGATCTCTCTGCTCCTTTTGCTTGTTTCCAGCATGTACACGTCAAGGGGGAGGAGCAACAGATGCTGCCCATTGATTGGTCCGTTTGAAAAGGACTGTTGCCTCCGGATTGGACGAGCTGGTGACCTCATTCCATTTTAACCAACCTGTCCTCCACCATAAATACACCCGCAGTAAATATGAAGCACTTATAGTAGTTCAGAGGAAGTAAAAATACATTTTTCTTTTTTCTTGATATTGAATATTTTTCCATTGATGGAAGTTTTGGTAATTTATTTAAAATGTTATTTTTCTTTGGGAAATTAAGGGATGGTATTAGTATATTTGTGTTTAATGTTTTGGGCACCGAGGTTAAAAATGAATTTTAATTGAAAGGCTACGTTAATTATTGGAACTGGGGACCAATAAGAGCGTCGCACCGCCTGTTGTTAAGGTTTCCCCAAATGAATATCTCTGATTACCACAAACAGACCAACAATAATAACATTAAAGGAGAAACAATTCATTTTTATCTCTAATTTCTGTGCATGTTCAACATGTAAAGGGGGTAAAACCCCGTTGTAGAGAGGCAGTGATTAAAACGTCGCCTCTGGTTTGAAACCGGCCCAAGTGCTCAGGGTGGCACACATACCTCCACATGTAGCACATTCACACCTTTCCTCCTCGTCACATGATGTTGACCCGTCATTAAACCCCGCCTCCTCTCGTCGTGACCTTCCCCGCACCTGTCAAGTTTGCACTTTAGGATGATGTCATTTTAAGTTTGTCATTTATTTATTATTTAAAACAGTAGGCAATTGATTTAAAGATAGATTAAAGTTGACTTCTCACTTTCAGCCGGACTGTAGCACCTGGTTGCTGTTTCTAAGGGAATTTATCAAGTTTATTTCTGAATCATATGAAAATACAAGAAACAGGAAAAGGGATTTTCAACCATTCTAAAGTATAACTTGTGTTACGGGATTGTCTTCCCCCTTTTGGGTCTGGAGGAGTTAGCCAGACGATACCTGCTCGATCCATTCCTTACTTTCAGGTTTTCAGTCATAATAAAAACATTATTTCAGCATTTTAAACTAGTATTTGACGGTAGAGTCCAGGTCACCTCGGCCTCTCTCTCTCTAACCTTATCCCTTTTTCCCCACCGGGGCCCAGAGGAAGCACGCCCACCCGCCTCTCATCACAGGACACAACCTTTCCAGATTGTCCCCGCTGGAGATATAATTATCACACGAGCCCCGAATACCTTCCCAGATCCCTCGGTGACGCCGGACCGCCTCATACGTGCAGGAGAGTCATGGTCTGTGTGTGTGTGTGTGTGTGTGTGTGGGGGGGGTCGTAATGATCGACCTCCTCCAGTCTAAGGTCTGCTGCTGATTAGGTTCTTATCAGAGTCCTGAATCCCTCTGTTTTACTTGCTTTCTGCTTCACAGCTGTGACCCAAGAAAAAATGTCTTTAACTTTAAGAGAAAAAGTCGAGTCTACAGATGATAAAAGTTACGTTATCAGAATCAGATTTAATGGCCGTGTGCGTGTGCACATACATGTCGTTTGACTCCGGTTACACGTAGAGAGAGAGAGCTGGTAGAGAGGTGGATCCAGGTAGTAGGCAGTCAAACAGTCCTGGGGACTTCAACTCCCATAATGCACCACCAGCCGGTCAGTGTAGGCTGCTAATTACTTTAAGTTGGAACACCTGGAAGTGGAAGGGTCTCTCTCAGGAAACATGAGAGACAGAGAGAGAGAGAGAGAGAGAGAGAGAGAGAGAGAGAGAGAGAGAGAGAGAGAGAGAGAGAGGTAAAGAAGCCACTGGTGCTGGAACAATACTTTTGTCGTCATGTGCTTTCTTGTTTTAACTAATTTGTTGGATTTAAATTGTTTTAAAGTATATTTAATTTTTTGTATAACTTTATAACAGGATGAATATAAAAAAGACATTGAAGACAACAGAATAGCAACATGTATGTGCAATATAACAATATAAGAACAACCTGGACCTGCAGATGGACTCAAGCAGAAAGCATGAGCACAAACATTTTGTTTTACTTCTATTCAGTTTTTTCTTAATAGTCCAATATCACAAATTACAACCTCCTCTCAGAGAGCTTTACAATCTTTACACAAACGACCTCCCTGACCTTTGACCTCACATCGGATCAGGAACAACTCCCCAAAAAAAGAAGATAAAAACTTCCACGGGGAAAAAGAGCAACAGAGCAGGACCCGTTCTCCAGGAGGGACAGAAGCGATAGATGTCATGTGACCAGACGGAGGTGTGGAATGAAGCCTCTGGTCACACACACACACACACACACACACACACACACACACACACACACACACACACACACACACACACACACACACAGGGCCCTAAACGAGCTTAATGAGGGGATTCATGGACTTTGAGACCGAGTGAGGGTCCGCTTTAGTGTGTGACAATTTCTCAGCTGAGGAGAGAAAGAAGCACTGTTGAGAGGAAAGAAAATGGGGGGAAGGGCGGGGGGGAAAGAAGGAGAAAAGATGCAGGGGGGGGGGAGAGAGAGGGGGGGTACATTCATTTCCTGGAAGGCAGAGCGGATCCCATACGTGCCAATCAGCTGCTTGAAAGGACATTCTCTCGTTGTGAGAGCTCTCCGCGTGGCCGGTGCCAGGAGGCCGGAGCATTCATCCTCCTGGTCGGCGGGTTCTCGGGAACCGGACGTGAGATCCCGTCGACACAGGAGAGAGAGAGAGAGAGAGAGGGAGAGTGACTCATGGTGATCTGCAGGGAGGGGAACACCGGCGCTGTGAAGCCCCTGGAGGAGTGAGGATCAGAGGGAACAGTGGAGAGCAACACGGGGAGCAGCTCCTCTACGGTCAACCCGGAGGCCGACTGACACCACGGGACGGAAGAAACGAGAAGAAAGTGTGAATTCAGCCGTTAGTCACATGGTGCTGCAGAGGAGAAGAGGACCACACGTTGAGAGTGTCATTTATTTATCTTTATTTAACCAGGGGAATCCCATTCCAGGGCGACCTGGACACTAGAAACACAAACACACAGAACAGGACGAGTTTAAAGAAAGTAAAAGTTTGGCGACGTGTCATACCTGAGTTCATTTAAGAAACATTGACTTCATTTTGGGAAGCTGCCTCCACTTGATTCATTTGATATGGGGTCAGGACTCCGGCTCCGCGGGGTCAGGGGTCAGGTCTCCGGCTCCGCGGGGTCACGTCTCCGGCTCCGGCCGCTTCCCTCTGATTCTTGGAAATCCTCATTTTGAGAAAAATAAATAATAAAGAACAAAAGCTTTTGTCTGAAAAGTTATATTTAGATTTGCAAACTCTTTTAAAAGATTTTGGGGAAGAAGAAGACGAGTCACACAGCTGACCCACACATGTGTATGTGTAAAATGTGTATGTGTGTAGGTGTGGGTGCGTGTGTGTATGTGTGTGTGTGCATGTGTGTGTGTGTGTCTGTGTGTGTGTGTGCATGTGTGTGTCTGTATGTGTGTGTGTAGGTGTGTGTGGGTGTATGTGTGTGTGTGTATATGTGTATGTGTGTATGTGTGTGTGTGTGTATGTGTGTGTGTGTGTGTGTGTGTGCATGTGTGTGTGTGTGGTGTGTGTGTGTGTGTGTGTGTGTGTGTGTGTGTGTATGTGTGTGTGTGTGTATGTGTGTGTGTGTACATGTGTGTGTGTGTGTGTGTGCATGTGTATGTGTGTGTGCATGTGTGTGTGTGTGCATGTGTGTGTGTGCATGTGTATGTGTGTGTGCATGTGTGTGTGTACATGTGTGTGTGTGTGTGTGTGTGAGTGTGCATGTGTGCATGTGTGTGTGTGCATGTGTGTGTGTGCATGTGTGTGCATGTGTGTGTGTGTGCATGTGTGTGTGTGCATGTGTGTGTGTGTGTGTGTGTTTGTGTGGTGCATGTGTGTGTGTGCATGTGTGTGTGTGTGTGTGTGTGTGTGTGTGTGTGTGTGCCATGCTCCCCCCCCCCCCCTCTGCTCCCTGCGGGTATTGGTCTGCCTCCATGCGGCGTGCCCCTTCTCTTCCTGTTCCCACATGACAGGAAGTGTCGCCGGCCGACAGCGTGAGCGCGTCGCTGGAATGAAACCCGACTCCGGCGAGTGTTCCTGCCGGCGGTTCAGACGAGGATTTATATATTTATACTGTAGCCGACTTTCCTCCTGGTCACATGACGGCGCTTCAGAATCTCTCAGATAACACGGCGCTCTGGACTCTGGGATGGATTCTGGGATTCTTCAAGAGCAAATGAAATGTAGTTCATCCAGTGGCCTAATGTATGTTTAACGGGATTTTAACGACAGTTCATTGTCTCGGTTGTTGTTTTTTATATTGTACATACACTACCAGTGAAAAGTTTTAGTTTTAGTTGTATAATACATTTCAGAGTTCTACAAAAAGGACTTTTCCAGGGAACAAGTGACGGGTGAACGACTCATCTGGAAGTAAATGAAGCCTGGAGAGTTGATTCTCACGCTTCCTGCAGGTGTCTCAACTTGTGTTGAATGCTCTCCCAAAGCATTGTGGGGGCAGACGGAGTCACGACACCCTCTGAGCTTCATGTGGACAGGATTGGACTGAAGGAAGTCGTGTATTGCTCTTATAATGGCAAGAAAAAGGCAATTAACAAAGAAAGACAGACCAGTACAACCCTGAGAAGTGTCTTTCCTTTAGAGGCATTTAGATGTTCTAAAACTCTTGACCGGTATGTATACGTGTTGCTATTCTGTTATCTCGAATGTCTTTATTTAAATGCACTCTGTTATCTTTAAATTACATGCATGTACAAGGAGATCGTATACGTGTCATCGGAGGAAAATTCCAGGTATGTGCCAAAGTACATGGCCAATAAAGCTGATTCTGATAATAATAATGGTGAACAATTATTATATATATATATATATATATATATATATATATATATATATATACTGTGTATATATACATACAGTACTCTGGGATTTTCTAATTCTTGCACTGAAGAGCAAATGCAATGGTCATTTAGTCGCCTCATATATGTTTTTTTAACAGTTCAAATAAGAATAATAGTGAATAATTGGGATGAATGTATATATATATATATATATATATACATATACAGTATATATATTATTCTATAATAATAGAGAATTTCAAAAAACATACGAGCCAATTCCCAGCGTATATTTCTAGGTTATTAGTCACAGCAGAATGACTGAAATGTATTAAAATACAATCCTTTAAAAACAGATTTTCTAAGTTCACGTTGGCGAGAAAAGCAAGAATATAAAAAAGGTCAAAGAGATGTAAATAGAAACGTCTCAAAAGAATGAAGCCGCCTCGCGTATTAATATTGCTTTTCTTCCGCGGACACGGTTTCTCACATCAGAGTTTTAATGGCACAAATCTACCCGTCAGTCACCGCCGCCACGTCTGCAGGCCTCGAATATTTATGTCCTGGAACGCGATGTGAAGAGCCAGCGGGCAGGAATAGAAAGGTGAGAACACGTCTGGCCGGTCGGCCCGCTTCCCCGAAACTAAACTATGGACTACGACAACAAAGCTTTGGAGACGTTGAACCAACCTGCCCACGCTTCCTACTCTCCAGAGACCTCACCGCCAAGTACCCGTTAGCGAGCGCTGGGCCCTCAGCGTCTGAGAGAGAAGAGAATATATACAATTAAGTTCATGAACAGACGTTTATATTTAATTGAATATATGTTAAATCACTATTTTTAAAGGATTTTTTAATGGATACTAATTTTAAATATATTGTTTTGTATCTGCACGTACCCCCTGGAGTGTCTTCACGTACCTCCAGGTGTCCAGGTACCTCCAGGGGTCCACGTACCTCCAGGGGTCCACGTACCTCCAGGGGTCCACGTACCACCAGGGGTACACATACATTCAGGGGTCCAGGGGTCCACATACCTCCAGGGGTCCACGTACCTTCAGGGGTCCAGGGGTCCAGGTACCTCCAGGGGTCCAGGTACCTCCAGGGGTCCAGGTACCTCCAGGGGTCCAGGGGTCCAGGTACCTCCAGGGGTCCAGGTACCTCCAGGGGTCCAGGGGTCCAGGTACCTCCAGGGGTCCAGGTACCTCCAGGGGTCCAGGGGTTCAGGTACCTCCAGGGATCCAGGTACCTCCAGGGGTCCAGGTACCTCCAGGGGTCCAGGTACCTCCAGGGGTCCAGGGGTCCACGCACCTCCAGGTGTCCAGGGGTCCAGGTACCTCCAGGGGTCCAGGTACCTCCAGGGGTCCACGCACCTCCAGGTGTCCAGGGGTCCAGGTACCTCCAGGGGTCCAGGTACCTCCAGGGGTTCAGGTACCTCCAGGGGTCCAGGGGTCCAGGTACCTCCAGGGGTCCAGGGGTTCAGGTACCTCCAGGGATCCAGGTACCTCCAGGGGTCCAGGTACCTCCAGGGGTCCAGGTACCTCCAGGGGTCCAGGGGTCCACGCACCTCCAGGTGTCCAGGGGTCCAGGTACCTCCAGGGGTCCAGGTACCTCCAGGGGTCCAGGTACCTCCAGGGGTCCACGCACCTCCAGGTGTCCAGGGGTCCAGGTACCTCCAGGGGTTCAGGTACCTCCAGGGGTCCAGGTACCTCCAGGGGTCCAGGTACCTCCAGGGGTCCAGGGGTCCAGGTACCTCCAGGGGTCCAGGGGTCCAGGTACCTCCAGGGGTCCAGGGGTCCAGGTACCTCCAGGGGTTCAGGTACCTCCAGGGGTCCAGGTACCTCCAGGGGTCCAGGTACCTCCAGGGGTCCAGGGATCCAGATACCTCCAGGGGTCCAGGTACCTCCAGGGGTCCAGGTACCCCCAGGGGTCCACGTACCTCCAGGGGTCCACGCACCTCCAGGTGTCCAGGGGTCCAGGTACCTCCAGGGGTTCAGGTACCTCCAGGGGTCCAGGTACCTCTAGGGGTCCAGGTACCTCCAGGGGTTCAGGTACCTCCAGGGGTCCAGGTACCTCCAGGGGTCCAGGTACCTCTAGGGGTCCAGGTACCTCCAGGGGTTCAGGTACCTCTAGGGGTCCAGGTACCTCCAGGGGTCCAGGTACCTCCAGGGGTTCAGGTACCTCTAGGGGTCCAGGTACCTCCAGGGGTCCAGGTACCTCCAGGGGTCCAGGGATCCAGATACCTCCAGGGGTCCAGGTACCTCCAGGGGTCCAGGTACCTCCAGGGGTCCACGTACCTCCAGGGGTCCAGGTACCTCCAGGGGTCCAGGTACCTCTAGGGGTCCAGGTACCTCCAGGGGTCCAGGTACCTCCAGGGATCCAGATACCTCCAGGGGTCCAGGTACCTCCAGGGGTCCAGGTACCTCTAGGGGTCCAGGTACCTCCAGGGGTCCAGGTACCTCCAGGGGTCCAGGGATCCAGATACCTCCAGGGGTCCACGTACCTCCAGGGGTCCAGGTACCTCCAGGGGTCCAGATACCTCCAGGGGTCCAGATACCTCCAGGGGTCCACGTACCTCCAGGGGTTCAGGTACCTCTAGGGGTCCAGGTACCTCCAGGGGTTCAGGTACCTCCAGGGGTCCAGGTACCTCTAGGGGTCCAGGTACCTCCAGGGGTTCAGGTACCTCCAGGGGTCCAGGTACCTCTAGGGGTCCAGGTACCTCTAGGGGTCCAGGTACCTCCAGGGGTCCAGGTACCTCCAGGGGTTCAGGTACCTCTAGGGGTCCAGGTACCTCCAGGGGTCCAGGTACCTCCAGGGGTCCAGGTACCTCTAGGGGTCCAGGTACCTCCAGGGGTCCAGGTACCTCCAGGGGTCCAGGTACCTCTAGGGGTCCAGGTACCTCCAGGGGTCCAGGTACCTCTAGGGGTCAGGTACCTCCAGGGATCCACCTACCTCTAGGGGTCCAGGTACCCCCAGGGGTCAGGTACCTCCAGGGGTCCAGGTACCTCTAGGGGTCCAGGTACCTCCAGGGGTCAGGTACCTCCAGGGGTCCAGGTACCTCCAGGGGTCAGGTACCTCCAGAGATCCACCTACCTCTAGGGGTCAGGTACCTCCAGGGGTCCAGGTACCTCCAGGGGTCCAGGTACCTCCAGGGGTCCAGGTACCTCTAGGGGTCCAGGTCCCTCCAGGGGTCCAGGTCCCTCTAGGGGTCCAGGTACCTCCAGGGGTCCAGGTACCTCTAGGGGTCCAGGTACCTCCAGGGGTCCAGGTACCTCTAGGGGTCAGGTACCTCCAGGGATCCACCTACCTCTAGGGGTCCAGGTACCCCCAGGGGTACCTCCAGGGGTCCAGGTACCTCTAGGGGTCCAGGTACCTCCAGGGGTCAGGTACCTCCAGGGGTCCAGGTACCTCCAGGGGTCAGGTACCTCCAGAGATCCACCTACCTCTAGGGGTCAGGTACCTCCAGGGGTCCAGGTACCTCCAGGGGTCCAGGTACCTCCAGGGGTCCAGGTACCTCTAGGGGTCCAGGTCCCTCCAGGGGTCCAGGTCCCTCTAGGGGTCCAGGTACCTCCAGGGGTCCAGGTACCTCTAGGGGTCCAGGTACCTCCAGGGGTCCAGGTACCTCTAGGGGTCCAGGTACCTCCAGGGGTCCAGGTACCTCTAGGGGTCCAGGTACCTCCAGGGGTCCAGGTACCTCTAGGGGTCCAGGTACCTCTAGGGGTCCAGGTACTCCCATTTGAGAGCCACTGGTCTCCTGTTCACTGAGTTTAAGGAAAGCTGCGTGATGAAGTCGTCTCCATGGTAACGTGAAGCCTCCCATTGTTACATATGAAAAGTCTCCTGAATAGGTCTCAGTCTTTGAAGTTGGTTTTTGGATGAGGACGACTCACTCGCCTTTATTGCTGCTCAGATTGGTTGCCATGCCAACGTAGACGCACACACACACACACACACACACACACACACACACACAGAGAGCAGAAAGACGAGCTCTGGGGCTAAAGCGTAAAATGACAAAAGAACAACAATTAGGAGCTCCAGAGAAAACACTCGGCCGAGGGTTTGGAGGATCAAAGGAAAGCTGATATTCTTTTTAACCGCCGCCTGCAGGAGGACAATGGAGACGGCGTGACGGACCAACCAGAACAACCTCACAACTGCCAACATTTAACATCCATTTTGTTTCCACCAACGACGTCAAAGCTCTCAGACTTTAAACGTAGTGACGGGTAACTCCCATTCAGACGGAGGACGTCAGCTCCCCGGAAGAAGGCCGAGTTGTTTCTGAGCTGTCGGGTCATCGTGATCAACACAACAACAACAACAACAACAACAACAACTCCACCAGACGACCAGTCGAGGACTCAACTACTCCTTTATAAGTGTGTGCACCGTTTATATAGAGTAGTATCATCCTATTACATCACTGAACACGTTTAGCATGCGTTTCATGGGCATTTGCACGATTTCTGTAGGTCAAGAGGAAAAATATGCATTCATAGAATAGTTGTCAGTTAATACTTTGTGAGGAGCATCTATCTGTAAAAACTATATAACAATAACACTACCGATAAGAGACTTATGTGTTAAATGACTATTCTCTGGTGTTAATGAAGTCTCTCCAGAGGTGTGTAGAGGCCCATCTCCAGGGTTCTGATGGTACATTGTGTTATCGCCTTAGAAGACTAACGGAGGGGTAGAATGTGGTGGAATAATGTTCCGATGCCTTGTGAGAAATCAAAAGTATTCTAAGCACGGTGGTCTTATCACACTTTATTATATAGTAACATGTTCACAAATGATCAGAATGTGAGCCAGGTACAAACAAGTGGACAAGTGATTCAACTAGACAAATAAGTCATCAGACAAATAAGTAATCACATCAAACAAGTCATGGAAACACCCAGCTGAGTGGAGCAAAGTCTGAACCCTCCGAATGAGAAGTCTCCGACTTAATGCTGCCTTCGAAGTTGATTCTCCTCCTCTTTATACATCTCGCGGAGATGTACACATTCCAGAGTCCATCTGTTTCTCCAAACTAGGACCTGCCGAGATGTACACATTCCAGAGTCCATCTGTTTCTCCAAAATGGGAAGTGAAAACCCCTGACGGCCCCGTTTATTCTGCAACCCCCCAACATTTGAGTGACTTTTCCGGTTGGTCCATCACCTCAAGTCATCGGTGTGTGACCTTTTCACATGACTCCACACAGGATTAGATTTAGCTTACTCCCCTATAGCTATTTGGGAGAGACAATTGTGAACACATTTTCTCCTCCAACATAGAACACCCTTGAAAAGCCTTTTTATGTGAGCGCAGCTGAAAACAGTTATGCTGGTGAGAGAAGCTATAAAACTGGCCTTCCTTTGAGAACAAGAAGAACTACATTAATATTTAATAATATAGAAGTCCTGTCCACGTCCACATGTGTACATCTCCGTCGCGTTTGAAGCGTTGCATAACGTGGGACGTGAACAGAGAGGCCATCACCTCGTCCACGTTGGCGTAATAACAACACTCAACGAACGATGCTCCGGTTTCAGTCGTCGTTTGTTGAACACGGATACAAAACAACGAGTCGCCCTGCAACACGTTAACAACTTGTTCAGTCGGTGAACTCGTTGTTTTAACTCTGCGGAGGAAGAAGAGCCGTCATTCACTTCTGGGATCATGTGGGCAGACAAGCAAACAGCCCCCGGCTCCTGGGCTATATATATATATATATATATATATATATATATATATGTATAGTAAAAGATAATTAATGGGGTGCCGGGGTTGCTTTTCTTCTTCCGTTTTTTTGGGGTATGTATTTATATGTATTTATTTGTATATGTTTGTATATATGTGTATGTGTGTATGTATGTATATGCATTTATATATATATGTTTATATATTTTTATGTCTACGTATGACATTTTTTTCTTTTTCTAATGTTAATATACGAATAAAAAAATTAAACGGCAAAAAAAGAAGGGTTTTTGCATATTAACCATTTTATATTTATATATATATATATAAAACAGGACACAATGATATATATATATAGATATATATATATATATAGATATATACATGCATATACATACACACATACATACACATATATAGACACATATACAAATACATACAAATATACATACATTTATACATGGAAATGGACACCACCCTGCGTCTATATTTGCATTTCCCTGAAAAGCCTAATCCAGTCCCTGAGTATTTGACCTCTCCTCCAATTTGTAATAAAAGCAAAACACACAGTCCAGATATCCACATGGAGGTCCGGGGGAACTGAAGCGTCTTCAGAGAGTCGGAGGCAACGGAAGCAACTGATTTATTTCACGATGCAGCTCGTGTTCATTTTAGGGAAAAACCTCAAATTAGAAAAATTCACGAGTGGAAAACAAGGAACAAACTAATTGATCATTTCCCGAGGATGCGCCATGCTGTCGGCGTGTCGGCGCTTCCATCTCTTTCATAACTCTGACCTCGAGGTGAGACAGACAGCAGATGCAAACGATGTGCAAATGATGAAGCTATCAGCAACCGCCATCCATTTATTTAAATGGTTTATTTAATAAGGGACAGTGCACATTGATAAAAACATTGCAGTAAATGTGCCAGAGTTAGCCAAGAGGCTATTTTTCATCTGTAGTCCCAATGTTGCTGATGTTAAGAACAAACCTAAAAACATAAGATTGCAAATACAATCTACAGATAAAGCAAATAAAATAGGGGAGAACAATGTTAAAATGGACAGAATAAAAACATAATGTCAGAGATACAACATAAAAGCTTACAGACTAAATGTGACATACAACTGCAAACAGGTGAACGACAAGAGAAGACACGCAGGTGGAGTAAACGACCGACCAGCAAGTCAAGACATACAGAGACCGGACAACAGACAGACAACAACTGACAGACAGACAAAATGAAAGTCCAACCTGGACAGATGGAGGAGGTAGTTACAGTCTAGTGCTGACAGAGCTGGGTAGTAATGTATCATTTCTTTGTTTCTGCTTTAAAAGAGTTGAATGATTGTAGCTCTCTGATAGATACTGGAATGCAGTTCCAGTCAACTGCTGCTTGTACTGAGAAAGCAGCATGACTAAAAGCACTTTTCCTGAGAGGGACGATACAATCCTCTTGCTGCACCTCTTGTGAGCCGATATCCAGTTCGTGTGGTGACAAATTGTTTGAGAGGAGGAGAGGTCAATCCATGTATGATTTTGTACATCAGACAGACGTGCACATATTTAATCAAGTTATCCCAACTAAGCAAGTTGTATTTTTAGAATAGGACAGTGATGAGACAGAACTTTTTTTTTATCAAGAGTTTTGAGTGTACGCTTGTATAATGACTGTAATGGTTTGAGCGTAGTGGCACTAGCATGTGACCAGGTTGTTAAACAGTAGGTGATATGGGAAATAACCATTGAATGCATGAATGTTTTAGCTGCCTCTGTTGACATGTAGTTGCGCGAGAATCGAAATTGGATAGATTGAATTTTACCCGATTACAAACTTTTTCACCTGTGATTTGAAAGACAGATTTGAATCAAAAGTACTCCGAGGTACTTGTATTCAGATACAACCTTAGCCTCTCCCAGATACAAAAACATCCGGTTCTACACTATCAGAGTTTCTTTTGGTAAAAAACATACACACAGTTTTGGATATATTGAGTTGTAAACAACATTGCGTTAACCAAGTAGTCACATTAGCCATGGATGTAGTGAGTTCTTTTGCTACATCTCCCAAATTGCTGCCATGCAGATAAATGACGGTGTCATCGGCATACATTTGAATATTGGAATGAGGACAAACTGATGGCAGATCATTAATATATAAGGAAAATAATAATGGGCCCAGGACAGATCCTTGTGGGACACCTGTGGACAAGCGGAGGGCAGCGGATTGATGTTTTTGAATTTGGACAGACTGTGACCTATTAAGCAAATATGATTCCATCCATTTAAGTGTACCTGAGGAGAAGTTGTAACTGTGCAATTTGGACAAAAGAATACTATGATTTACAGTGTCAAATGCCTTCTTGAGATCAAGATACACAACTCCAACAACACCCCCTTTGTCCAGTAGAAATTTTATTTTTTCGGTAAAGAAACAGGTGGCCGTCTCAGTGGAATAATTGGCTCTAAAGCCGAATTGCATTGGATGAAGGGCAAAGGGACTGTTTTTCAAATGGCAGATCATTTGCTCAGCTACCAACTTCTCTGCAACTTTTGATATTGTAGGCAGGATACTGATTGGTCTGTAATTAGAGGGAGAAAGGCGATCTCCTTCTTTAAATACTGGAATAACAGCAGCCGACTTCCAAACACTGGGAAACATGTTCTGAGAGATTGAGAGGTTGATGATATTGCTGATGGGATTTATTAGTGTTTTGGTAAGAGTTTTGAGCATAACGGCATCCATACCAAATGTATCTTTAGTTTTGGATGGTTTAAGAAAACTGATTATTCTTGTGACGTCTGAGTGAGTGACACTTCTTATGATGAAAGTTGGCTCCAATGTATTTACTGTACAGACAGGTCTAATCTCAGGGGAGAAACATTTAGCAATGGTGGCAACAGAATCAATGAAATAGTGATTGAAAGCTTTTGCTATTTCAACTGGATTATTTGACAGTTTACCATTAATGTTAAGTTCTTGCAGCTTCCTTACTTTGTTGGGATGTCCCATTAGCTTGTGTAACTGATCCCAGACCATTTTAGTTTTACCTCTCGCTTTTTCTATTACAGTCATGAAGAAATCTGCCTTGATGTGTTGATTTAGACCCAGTGTGTATCGTATATCAGATGATGCATAAAGACAATGATGAGGTGGACTTCTCTCAGGAGGGGAGCAGGAGGTAGAAGGAGGCCGAGTGGAGAGACAGCAGGGTTCTGGTTCAGGGGTCAGATGACATCACAGTCGTGTGTTTAACAACGAGGAGCGGTTTCATTATACCGCCCGTCTCTTTGCATCCAAGGTGACCCACGTGACCTCGTGGCTCGGACCGGGTCGGTGCTGAGACTTCTGCATTATGAAGGTTTATCTCTTTAAAATATATATGTTTATAGAATTCACAATTTCCCATAATCAAGAGGGAGGTATTCCGATATCTCCATATATTTTAAAGCCACTTCACTCCAGTCAGATAATTCATATGAAGCGATGGATGATATAGGCCTCAAGTGCTGAATAATGCAGCTTTAATTCAGAATTTAACTGAAAGATGCATTAGCGGAATCTCTAATATTAATTGTAGAATCCGATTGCTCTCCCTCTCCGCCTCTCGCCTCTGACGCGGTGTTTATGAAACGGGAATCAAGGCAATAACAGACCCGTGTTCACCTGCTCGCACCTGCATACAGATGGGAACATTTCATATTTAGCCGAGACAAAAGAAGAGGTGGGTGGGAGAGACAACAGAGAGGTTGAATGTCTCTCTCTCTCTCTCTCGTTTCCCCCAGTTATCTTTTCATTAAACCACATCGAACCATAACGACTGAATAGAGGCCGATTTACGATCCCAACAGAAGAGAGAACCACTCGATGTAAAGGGCCACGACCTTTGTCACGATTTATCTTGATGCTTTCACACATAGTTCACATTCTGCCTGTGAGGCGAGGTGAGGAGAGGTGAGGAGAGGAGAGGTGAGGAGAGGAGAGGAGAAGCGAGGAGAGGCGAGGAGAGGAGAGGAGAGGTGAGGAGAGGAGCAGAGGTCGACCTGGTTCGGTAAGTTTGTCCTTTGCCGGAGGCGGTCGGCCTGAATCTAGTCCGACAGGTTTGGATGTTTCAGTCGAGCAGATCCAGAAATAGAAAAAGTGAAATGTTATCTTGCTGATTACTTGTTTTTACAAACTATTGGTTATTTATCTAAAAATGTATCTAAAAAATGTAAAAGATATATCTAAAAATGATATGTTTCACTCTCGCTTCACGAGTGTGAGAACAACAGGTGGTTATCACATCTCACCAGATAATAGTGACAGGTTGGAAAACGTGCACTCTGAGCAGGTTAGAGAGCATAGTGACGATGTCACGGTCTGTCGTCCCTGACCCCTAAATTATACCTCAAAATTATACCTCTAAATGACCTCTAAATGACCCCTAAATGACCTCTGATGGAACTCTAAATGACCTGTCCGGTGTATCTTTCATAAATCTGACCTCGAGTTGAGACGGACATCAGATGCAAACGATGTGCAAATGATGAAGCTATCAGCAAAATTATACCTCTAAATGACCTCTAAATGACCTCTAATGGAACTCTAATGGAACTCTAAATGACCCCTAAATGACCTCTAATGGAACTCTAATGGAACTCTAAATGACCTCTCAACAAAGACGTATAAAGCATTGATCCGGGTGCTGAAGGAAGAGCATTGTTGACGTTTTAATGGAACAAGTATATGAAATAAAAAGCCCCCAATATATTCTAACTTTAGCTGAAGACATGCTCTTCTGACTCAGCTCAATTTACTCTAACTTCAGCTGAGTGAGTCGGAGCTTTGAGGGAAAAGAGGTTAAAAACAGAGCGATATAAACAACGTGGAAAATCTGCTGAAACAGCAAAAAACTGCTGAGTTCATGTTTGGGGAGAAAATAAGTGGAGCAGAACTCAAGAGTTATGACCGTGGGAATATTTATTTTTCTTTGTTGTCTTTTTGACTTAATTGTCGCAAATTGTGGAAATGTATTAAAAGAAAAGAAAAACATATACGGGTCTGAAACATGACAAAAAACAGGCGGACT
>NC_079406.1:2073860-2091360 GCF_029220125.1 Pseudoliparis swirei | reverse complement strand
TGCACAAGGTGAGGTTGGTTCTTTGAACATTAATGGTGGAAGGGCGAGAGAAAAAACCGGTCACTGAAGAAATGATAAAGCAGAAAAGACTTGACATTGTTTTCCTGCAGGAAACACATAGTGACCAACACAATGAGACAGACTGGGGCTTGTGGTGGAGGGGCCAGTATGTCTCATGGGACCAACCTGTCTGCAGGTGTAGCCGTTCTGTTCACACCTGGGCTGGATGTCAACATCATCTCCTCCACAGAGATGGTGAAAGGAAGAGCTCTGGTGGTCAGAGCCACCATACAGAGCATTCCTTTTGTATTTATTAACATGTATGCTCCAAACCAGGGCTCGCACAGGACGGACGTCTTCCACCAGCTGAGAGATGTCCTGCAGCAGTGTGACCAAAACGAGTGTGTAGTGATGGGGGGGGACTGGAACTGTACCATAGATCCTCTAGTGGACAGAACAGGAGAGGAACCTCACCTCCAGTCATCTAACACCTTGTCACAGGTGATTGCAGAGTCAGGTGTAGTGGATGTCTGGAGGGTCAAACACCCCAAGGCCAGGCAGTACACGTGGGTGAAGGTGTTGGATGGAACCATCAGGGCAGCCAGGCTAGACCGGGTTTACATCTCGACTAGTTTTAGCAACCGGTTACTGTCCAGTCACATTTACCCAGTAGGCTTCACCGACCATCACTTGGTCACTGTAGATGTGCACACCGCACCAACCACCAAGGGTAGCTCTTACTGGCATTTTAACATTCAGGTGCTTCAGGACAGCGTTTTCTGTCAAAAGTTTGAGGTTTTCTGGGAGATCTGGAAAGGAAGGAAGGGTGACTTTGAGTCCCTGAGTCAGTGGTGGGATGTAGGGAAGGCGCATATACGCATCTTCGTTCAACAATACACTCGTCACTCTACAGGGAAAGTCAAAAGGCTCATTGAGGATCTAGGAAATGAGATCAGGGATTTGGAGCACAGTCTCCTCACTCACACCAGGACAGACACACACCGGCTTCAGCAGAAGAAAGAACAACTAGGTTCATTTTTACGTGAACGAGCTAAGGGAGCCTTGGTCAGGTCGAGGTTCACCAGTGTGAGGGACATGGATGCTCCTACTTCCTACTTCTTCAATCTGAGAAGTCCGTCTCTCGGACCAAACAAATGGTTTCTCTCCGCCTCCCTGATGGTGAGATGACTGACCCGGTTGAGATGAGACAGCAGGCTGTAAGTTTCTGCGCCCTCTTCAAGAAGGAGGACAGCCACAAAGAGAGCGTTGACGAGCAGCTTCAGGACCTTCCTCAGCTGGGCCCCGAGAGAGAGCTGCCCTCGATGCCAGCATCTGCCTGGAGGAGCTGACCGCTGCTGTGGGTCAGATGGCTGCTGGGAGAGCTCCTGGACTGGACGGGCTGCCGGCAGACTTCTACAAGCACTTCTGGAAGTGTTTGGGAGCCGACCTGTGGGAGGTGCTGCAGGAGTGTTCACAGACAGGCCTGTTACCCACAACATGTCGACATGCAGTGCTGTCACTGCTACCAAAGAAAGGGGACTTGTCCCTGTTGAAGAACTGGAGACCGGTGGCGCTGTTATGCACAGACTATAAACTTCTTTCCAAGGTGCTCGCCAACCGTCTGAAAAACTTTCTACAGACTATAATCCAGAGGGACCAGTCTTACTGCGTACCGGACAGATCCATCATGGACAATATTTTTCTCATGAGAGACTTATTAAGTGTTTGTAAACTGTATGATATTGATGTGGGTGTAATATCCTTAGATCAAGAAAAGGCCTTTGATCGTGTTGATCATAGTTTTCTTTTTTCCACTTTAAGGGCTTTTGGTTTTGGTGAAGGGTTTGTGTCACTTTTGGGTTTAATGTACAGGGAGGCTTCGTGCCTGGTGAAGGTGGGGGGTGCGCTGAGCTGTCCAGTTCAGGTCCAGAGAGGTATTAGACAGGGATGTCCTATCTCTGGACAGCTCTATGCTATTGCCATTGAACCTCTTCTGAACAGACTGAGATCCCATCTGTCAGGCCTCTTGTTACCGGGGCTACCTCATCGGCCCTCGCTCGTGGTGTCAGCATCGCTGACGATGTTAATGTGCTCGTCAAAGACCAGAGGGATGTCGATGTTCTGGGGAGCAGTTTAGTTTTGTTTGAGAGGGCATCTTCAGCAAAGGTAAACTGGGGGAAGAGCGAAGCTTTGCAGGTTGGGCAGTGGGTAGGCAAGGAAACACCAAAGCTACCAGGCAACCTCAGATGGGAAGGCAGGGCTTGAAGGTTTTAGGTGTTTTTGGGAACAGAGGAGTTTCAAACACAGAACTGGGAGGGTGCTATGGAGAGTCTGTACTAGACTGTCGAAATGGAAATGCTGCTACCGCAGCTCTCTTACAGGGGGAGGGTCCTAATCATAAATAACTTGGTTGCCTCGACCCTTTGGCACCGATTTGTAGTTCTTCCTCCACCACAGGCCCTGATCGAAAGGATCCAAAAGGCAGTTGTGGATTTCTTCTGGTCCGGACTTCACTGGCTGAGAGCTGTGGTGCTGTACCTGCCGGTCCAGGAAGGAGGACAGGGCCTTGTGGACATTGCATCGCGCATCAGAGCTTTCAGATTGCAGACGGCTCAGAGGCTACTGTACAGCTTTGGCCTGCCATGGACCGATGCTGCCTGTGTGCTGCTGAGAAAGGCTGGACGTTTAGGGTATGATAAACACCTGTTCCTACTTCAGCCCCAGTCAGTGGATTTAACTGGCCTGACCCGTTCTACCAGTCTGTCTTACTGGCATGGCAGGTTTTTACAGTCCACAGGAGAGCTGTGATGACACCAGGGATGTGGCTCTTTGAGGAGCCACTGTTTGGGAGCAGCTACATCTCATCCCAAGCCCTGACGTCGGTCAGCCTGAGATCTAGACTGAGAGAGGCCGGCTGTGTGAAGCTGGGTCATCTCATGAAGACCTCCATCCCTCAGCTTGCGGAGCTGAGCAGAATCCGGTCCAACAGGCTGCTGCTCAGGCTGGTGGAGGAGGTCTGTGCTTCTCTACCAGAAGCCCTTAGAGCATTTGTTGAGGACCCCACTATATTCAACCAATGGGATGATGAGTGTGAGTATGTCTTCCCACCTCTGGTGGTCTGTCCTGCGGTTGGACAGTGGAAGGAGGAGGAGGACATCTTGCTGTCCCTGAAGACACTTCAGTTGGGGGAGTTTGAGTCTCTATAGTCCAGGCAATCTAGCCAATTTTACCATTAAAAATGGAAATAAATGCAACAGAATTTATTTTTGCACAGAGGTCTTCTATGAAGTGTCCTGAATAACATACTAAAAGTCCTAAGAAATTACTGTTGCGGAAAAAGGTTAAATATGCAAAAATCCAAGATGGCCGCCATAATTACATAATGTTTCATATCTCCACTTTTATAAGAGACATTTGAATGATTTAAAATACGATTACACATTTTTGGACATGAGAAATCATTTAAAGTATGTTTTGACTTGATCGGATGTAATGGTCATGGAAGAAAATCCAATATGGCCACCAAAAATCAATTTCTTATTATATATATATGTGCACTGATATGACATTTAATTAAATTGTATACTAATATAATCAAGGCAGGTAAGTATTTTGTAGTTTATTAACTACATTGAACTTTAGTAACATACTTATCAACATAAATTCTACACATCACATGAAGAGTATAGCAGAAAGGTGACACAACATGCTACTATTGTCAATACAGTGATTGATCATTGTAGATGTTACACTGTTGGAATGGGTCCAACTCAACCGTCATCATATGCATTTGACAAATCTGGTAACTGAGTTGGTACAGCTTACACCACGGCATTCTCTGCACACATTTGTGCAAGGCAGGCCATATTTTCGGCATGTGCACCTTTCGGATGGTTCAGTCCTTTTTACAGCTATGACAGTTGACGGCCAGCAGTTCTGATGAAGCGGCTGGTTGGTCGATCTGTATTGGCTGGTATCGCCCATCAACAACGTTCCATCCATAGTCCTCTGGGCTCATATCGATGCAGGCATCTTCCTATTCCATAACCTAATAGTATACACAAAGGCTGTGATACTAAGAGGAGCCAGAGGTTGGTGGTAGACTTTGGGATTCCATGGCGGCGGTGACTTTTAAAACCTTGTCACAGAACCACCGGTATAAAGCCGTCTATTCCTTCGTCTTCGCACCACCATACATTGACACCAATGCCTTCTCTCCTGCTGCAATGATCGCCTCCATTGCTGAATGAGATTGACTGAACACTTTGGCCTGATTGTAAAAGACAAGGTCATTCTCGATCATCTTGAGTGCCACGCCCTTCCGAGACCAAACAGGCGGCGGGTAGTATTACAGCCTGAAATTGCGTGGACAAAGAGCGGGTGATCACAAAGTTTACGACCGAGCAACTCCTGGATTGTTTTATGCAACAAACTCTCTTCTACTTGGTGGATTGTTTCGCTCCGTGCCATGAACAACATGTGCGTCCATTTTGACATGGTGCAGTAGGAGAATCAGCAAGTCTGTGTCCTCCCTGATCAGTTCAGTGTCTTTTGTTTGGGCAGAAGCAACTGCTGTTTGAACAATTAACGCAACGCTGTCGTGCGTTGCCTGGTCTATCTACAGCCAGTTCCATCCAGCTTGTCGCTTAGATAATGGATGCATCGCTGCTTGTTTGCTTTGGTGTTCAGGAAATCTTCTTTCTTTGATTGAATCATTATGTCACCACCGAAGTGTCTTGTCACACCAGCACAAGCCCCTGTTCTTCTCAGTTGTGTAGCATCTTTTGTTGCGGACTCATCTTTGGACCCATAAAAGACAACGACAGCAGCTCCATACGTATGTGTGACGTACGCAACGTACATTTGACACACACTGTCAGATGTAGATCAGCTTGGTCATGGCATGCAATGAAGTAGAACACCACCATCTAGTACATACTGGACATTTGCATTGGGTTCGTTGCTCTCCTTCATAAACTGCTGAGCACATCGGCCAGTGTTGCCTTATTTGCCTGCAGGGGGAGTGCAGCTAATTCAAACAGTGCAGAGCTCATACTTGAATAAGGATAAAACATCTTCTGTCCGATAGTTATTAACCTCTGAATTATCAACTGTGGATCCACCGTTACAGGTTGTCATTTGACCTCCACTGTTGATCTTGATCCAGGTGTCGTGGCCTGGTCAGCTTTCCTGAAGACATAATTTTCTACAGATACCCCGACCAAGGAGTCTAGAATATCTTCCCCAATTTCTCTTGATCGGTCAACGTTAACTCCTTCTTGGGCCGTCATGCCATTGGCGATGTTGACTGCTGGTATGGACATGACCCACAGTAGGTGTTGAGTTTCGGTCATGCTTTTTCCTCGTGTCAGGCCTCCGTGCGTCTTTACGCGCCTCAGAAATGTCTATGTGTACAGATTGTAAAGTTCTCTGGGGCAAATTTGTGATGTTGGGCTATTTAAAATATACTGAATTGAAATCATTGGCAAGAACATCGTTGTGGCCTTTCCTGGGTGTTGACAATGATGCAACATCTGCATCATACCAGCCCATGCTTGTCTTGGAGAATGAAGGAATAGCGAGCTCTTCCATAAGACATCTAGCTGTGCTGTTGGATCTTCTGCCTCAAACAATACAAGGGGTAGATATTAGGGATACACCGATCCATATCGGCGCCGATCCATATCGGCCGATATTCCCATTATCGGTTTTGAACGGCGTTCTCAAAACGGCCGATCAGATGACGTAACATCTGCGAGAACTATCAGACGTTTCAATCGCGGTGCATCGCAATGGAGACGATGCGCCCGGCGAGGGCCGCAGAGTGAGAGGTCAGAGGGGATCCTCACCACCGAGCGGCGTCCCCGTCCCCCGAGTTGAATCTCTGGGTCGACTCAGCCGACTCTCACATGTCTGCCCCTATAGACTGATGCTCACGGTAAACACATTCCATCAGGAGCTAAGAGGGTTTTGATAACGTTAGCGGAAGGATTTATGTGACAACATCCGGGTTTGCAAAGTTAGCGGAAAGAACCACGTGAAACAACATCCGTTTTTCAAAATAAGATGTCGACAAATCATACACTAGCATATAAAAGTAAACGATGAACTGTTTTTGTATCTTTATAGATCGTTTCTGAGATTTAGCTTAAATTATGCGAACATTAAAACATTTTTACTGTACCAAGGAAGAGTTTATAAAAATAAGTCAGACTTTTGTATTTTAAAAAAAGTCCTGGAAATAGATTTCCCCAAGAGATCCAGGACATGAATGATGCAGATGTGTTCCATACATATCTGAAATCCCCTATAATAGCAATCAAACAATTTTAATGTATCAATTAGGACATTTTTCAAAGTAAAAGTCCTAAATGTTTAAAGAAATGTGTAATTTCTTTAATGTTTTAGTTGCTTTATATATGTATTTCCTCAGGCAATAATGCTACACAATAAATAGAATGCTTCAATCGACACCGTGATCGGTGATCGGTATTATCGGATCGGCAGATACTGATTTCAGTGATCGGTGATCGGTTTTATCGGTGATCGGCAGGTACTGATTTCAGTGATCGGTGCATCTCTAGTAGATATGTAAGAGATGGTAGTGCTGGAGTGATCTTGAAGTATCGAATGTTGATGCGACCAACAGCAGCAATGTCTGCAGCGGTCACATTTGCTTTAGGAATATGCTTCTGTTCTTCTTTGGTGTTGCGTTGCAGCACGCCACTGACCAATTGGTGGTCATATCAGATTTTTTCCATGACGATTGCCTCCAATCAACTCGTAACCTATTCTAAATGATTCCTTATGTCCAAAAACTGTATAATAGTATTTTAAATAATTAAAATATCTCTTGTGATAGCGAAGATATGAGACATTATAGATTTATGGCGGCCATCTTGGATTTTTGCATATTTAACCTATTTCCGCAACATTAATTTCTTAGGACTTTTAGTATGTTATTCAGGACACTTCATAGAAGACCTTTGTGCAAAAATAAATTCTGTTGCAATTTTTTCCATTGAAAAAGTTAGTTTGCCTGGACTACTAGGGAGGAAAGCAGTGTACCAGATCTCTGTGAAGGTTTCTAACCTGCGTTCTCTGGAGGGTGTGAGGGTGTCGAAGTGGACAGGTTTTTTTGGCAGGGGATCCTCCCCGGGGGGCAGTTGGCGGTCCCTGTACAAACCCCCTGTAGATAAAAGGACAGGAGACCTCCAGTGGAGGATTGTACATGGGGCCATAGCTACGAACCGGTATCTGGTGCACCTGGATCCGGGCTCAGGAGACGGCTGTCCTTTCTGCTCTCAGACAGAAACTATCCACCACTTGTTTGTGGAGTGCTCCAGACTGGTCAGACTTTTCAGTCGCCTGCAGGCATGGTATCAGGGCTTAGGGGAACTTTTCTCTTTTCGCCTTTTTATTTATGGTCCGAACTATTCCCAAAAAAACAAAAATGTGCACACACTAATCAATTTCCTCTCAGGACTGGCCAAACTGGCAATATGGAAATCCAGGAAAAACCGCGTCAGAGGTGCAGGGTCAGAAGACGCAAGTCTGATGCTGACGGGGCTCCTGACCGCTCGGCTCAGGTGGAGTTTGGTTTTTACAGACTAACAAATAAAACAGAACTGTTTGTGACATTTTGGGCGCTAAAGGACGTCCTGTGTTCAGTTAGAGGAGACGCTCTGTTTTTGAACTTATGAGTTGTTGTTTCCTTACTAACGTTTTCTTGTTGAGGTTTGTTTATTTGTATTTGCATTATTTAGTTTTGTAATTTTTTGATGAACAGTATAACTGTAACCTGAAATGAATGGAAAATAAAGACACCTAGACAATCTCTCTCTCTCTCTCTCTCTCTCTCTCTCTCTCTCTCTCCCTCCCTCTCTCTCTCTCTCCCTCTCTCCCTCCCTCTCTCCCTCTCTCCCTCCCTCTCTGTCTCTCTCTCTCTCCCTCTCTCCCTCCCTCTCTGTCTCTCTCTCTCTCCCTCTCTCTCCCTCTCTCTTTTTTGTCCATTAAACAAACAGCTGCCGAGACAAATGCACCTCCGGTGAGATGCGTGTTGGCGCTCGGCCTCGTCAATAAAAGAGAAGGAGCCGTGGGATCCTAAACATGACCTTTCCTCGTCTCCTCTCCTCGCTCTGCCACACACACACACACACATCACCTTCTCCTCCCTCCTTTAGTTTCCCTGTATTTTCCATTCTTCACACACATGAGATCACCCGGCACTGATTCCGCTGCAGCTGTTTTGGTGTTGGGGGGCATCTGGGCGGCGTTCCAGTGGAGCGCTCAGCAGCTGCACAGCCACACGTGTGTCCGTGTGCAGCGAGAACACGCCATGCACACGGACTGAGTGAAAGGCAACACACACACATGATGCAGTGTGTTCTGAAACATGTGTTTCAATGATATGTTGGATCTCACTGTTAAAAACACAAATACACAATTAAGTGAGTGTTAAAAATACACTTTTATGTTTCATAAGACAACACTATGAGTGTTAGATATGTAACACTTTTAAAAAGTTAACACATTAACACGATCCAACGTGTAAATTTAACTCTGACTCCGAGTGGATTATATCAACACTTGCAAAGAGTTAATTTCACACTTTCAATTTTACTGTGTACACATTATTATCTGCAGTATTATTGCATTTGTGATCATCGAAGAAAGGATTCAGTTCAAAGGATGTCTCTAATACTCCACTTTTCATTTTCAATGGAAACTTCAGCTCGTAACCGCAGCTGTGGTCCTCTGGCGCCATCTAGTGGTCAGACATGAACACTGCATAGAATATATACAGTTTGAAAACCATGTGGTTGAAATCACGTGGTCCTCATTGTTTTTGTTTCTTAATTCATTGTTCGGGTTCTCACAGACACAATTACTGTGTGTAGAAATATATATTAATAACTACTGGCCTCTTTATGTTCTGCTGACCTGATGAAACCATGGAGTGTTGATGTGAACACAACATTTATTGGAAAATAATTTCCTGTAGAGGATTTAGGAAAATCATGTTCTTATATATTACATTTAAATTATTTAAAATATACCTCTTCACAGATTATACATCAGTGTTTACAAAGCTAGGAGGAAATTACTCTATTCCTTTAAAGATGTGATATCAAAGCTTTAATAACTACTGGAAAGTATATATATATATATATATATATATATATATATATATACATATATAATATAAGTATTAATAACTATAATATATGAATAAATATATATATTTATATATAAATATATATATATATATGTATAAATATAAGTATTAATAACTATAATATATATGTATAAATATTAAAAACTATAATATATATATATATACATATATATGTTTGTATACCTTAATCCAGACGCGTTATTTCAACAGTATTTAAATCCATGACATTCCCAACTCTCACGAGTCCTCTGGTCTCGTGCACGGACCGTGTCAACATGTGTTGATTACAAAACAACAACAAGGACGGATGTCCTGAGTCTTCCTCCCACACCGCTGCTACGCTTGAGAGGACAATTGATTTTAAAACGGAATCTTTCAATGTCTTTAATTCGCCGCTAGGTGGCAGCATTGCACCAAACACCGGGACTCTGCGTTCCGCTCCACAGGTCTGTGAGTGGCCTGAAGTAGAAATGGGGAAAAGGTCATTTTTCTGGGGAGCACCACAGAAAATTTGTTTTTAAACAATCCCGTTTAACCTTTTGTTTGCATCTTTAAATCCGCATTCATACGTTATGCCACTAATATCTCCTCTCACGTTATTTTTTTTATTTTTACAAAGGCATCAAGTAAATTGCATTCTGCTCGTGTCCTCGTTTAAATGCTAAACATCTATATCTGTCTTGTTTAATGTCGACTGGAGAACATATTGAGAGACAGAAGGACGATTCTCCTCAGCATATGCCTGCTTTCTATTTATTTTTTACAACTATTCATTTTTTATGAGTCTTACAATTCAATCAGGCCATTATTATCATCAGCCCAACCTTCTGATTTACGAGAACATCTGGTGGGGGGGGGGGGGGGGGCACGACACGACAACTCCTTTCTGATCACTTACTTATAAATGTCTATTGGAGTTATGACGCAGTTTAAAAACATGTTTAATTCCCATATGTGGACACTTGAGTGGAATTCATACACACACAGAAACACACACACACACACACCTTTACATCGTTTACATGGCGCGCGCATTCCCGCCCGTGCGTAATGGCCGCGGATGTGTCGCTAACCTCCCCGCGCGGAGCCCCGGAGTGAGTACATTACGGTTTTAACAAGGCGGCGGGATTACCGGGCCAACAACTGACATCTCTGTTTTGGTGGAAACCGAGCCGGTGATATTTGGGCTCACACCGGGTGTCGGTGCCCGGGGATATAAATATCTGCCGCCCCGGGGGGCCGGTAGTGTTCGTTGGGGGGGGGGGGGGCGCATGCCGATCCAAGGCAGACCGGATCATGGGGGGGGAGGGAGGGGGGGGAGTCCGGGCCGCAATCAAACAAATGTGCTGAAGGATAGCTCCGCGCGCGTGTGTGTGCGTGTGTGTGTGTGTGTGTGTGTGTGTGTGTGTGTGTGTGTGTGTGTGTGTGTGTGTGTGTGTGTCCGTGTGCGCGCGTCCGTGCGTAAAAGTGGAGGTGCCGTGTGAGCGTGAGACACATTTTATCTCACGTTGCTTTTATTTCTCACTATTTATTATATGGTGTACTCACGTGGTGGGCCGCTCACATGTCCCCCCCCCCCCCACACACACACACACACACACACTGGAAGACATAAATACACATCCACAGACAATGATGAGACGATGGCCGTGTATGGCATGCACAGTGTCAGGCTGCTGCGCGTGTTGTCATCAGAGTATTATTATGAGATATAATCTGATTATTAGATTAACGTGAATATAATCGGATTACACACAACTGAACGCATGTTTGTATCATATAATCTTTAAATCTGCTTCAGGTGTGATCCCGACAACTCAAGCGTGACACACGGATTCATCATTACACCTGATACAATCTTAATGTTTTCAAAGATGCCCCCCCCCCCCCCCCATACACACACACACACTGATAAAACTAACAGACGAACTGACTCATTCTTTCCATTTCATTACTATGAACCAAACAGTGCTTATTGAACAGATGGCCCTCCGACAATTCAATTTGACAATTTAGAAATGACTCTGTAATGATGGGGGGTGGGGGGGCTGATGGGGATGCACGAGGAGAGCTAAACATGCCCCTCTCTCTGCAAAACTGGAGCGTGCACGTGAGCCCTACGCTTGGTTCAGTGAGCAAAAAAAAAAGTTTCATGCACTTTTTGATGGTGTTTATTTTGTTTTTGGACCGTTATTTATTTATGTATTTTTTGGGGGAAACGGGGCCGTGCGCAGTGTATCTGTAATCCTCGTGTTTATGTCGGACTCATCACGTGGTCCCGGACTCCCGGAAGACTTTGTCATGCATGGAATCAAAGCTCGTTTCAATCCATCGGCTGCCAGAGATTCTTTCTCAAAGCTCCTAATCTGCAGATAATCTGAAGGAGGTGCACGCGCACACAACAAGTTTCAATGAAGTGATGTTTCTATCATTTCCTCCCAAAAAAGAAACATTATCGCACAACTGGAACATTTGGAATACGGATGTTCGTTTGTGACGTCGGTGAGTTACTTTACAATTAACTGCGCGCACGTGGCGGCTGATCGACTCCCTCACATGACGTCATCAGAGGGAAACTCTGGCACGTTTTTTATATATTTTTTTACACAAAACTCTGCTTTATTCCGATGCTCGTGCACGACGCGACGCGGGCTCGTGTCCACGGAGCTGCGTCCCGGCGGGTCTCCTCTCCACGCCGCGAGGATCCGACTCCCGTCCTCCCCATAACTGATATTTGATAGTCGTGCATACGTTAATCGTCAACTCTAAACACACGCACACACACACACACACACACACACACACACACACACACACACACACAAACACACACACACATGCATTGCGCGCAGCTTCGCTCTAAGTGGCTGATGGGCGGGACGCCGCGTGGGACGAGGCGGGGACTGCAGGCAGGCGGACGGAGCGCTTGTCGCCGCGTTGGTGGACAGCTGATCGTCCGCGTTATTAACTGTGGGGAGGGAGGGGGGAGGGGGGGCGTTCCTACTAAAACCACGCCTCCCTCACCTAGTAGTCCTCTCCTGTCTGGCATCCCAGAGATGGTCCAAAGTGATTCCTCAGGGGGAGAATAGAGAGTGCGCAGCAGCAGCAGCAGCAGCGGAGCCGCCGTTGCCCCCGGACAGCCGCTTGTAATTGCGCGTAATCTTCCGTTTCCATCCAGAACCGGGAGGGAGGGGAGAAGACTCTCCGGAGCTCAGGAGGGCGACGCGTGTTTCATCTCCGTGGCTTTCTTTCCCTCCACCGTGGACTGCTTGTTGCCGAAAGTGACATTGTGCTTGTGTTTTGTGTGTGTTTTGTGTGTGTGTGTGTGTGTGTGTGTCAGCTGCACCTTGATCCGGGGGACCGACGCCGCCTCGGTGCCGCGTCTCATCCCGCGCGCCCCCTCTGCCGTCGCTCCTCACCGCGTCGCTCATCTCCACCGCTGCCGCTCTTCTCCTTCTTCTTCTTTTTGTTGTCTTCTTCTCTCTCTCGTGGAGTCGCTGCCATGAGGTGCAGCTAACCCTGGATGCCGACAGCTTCCCCATTTGTTTTCCCTCCCACATGTCGCATCTTTTTTTTGTTTACTTTGAGGAAAAACACGCGCAACTAAACGCTAAGTGAAAGAGAGACCGCGCCGCGCACTTCGCTCCGCTGACAGCGCGATCAAACAGACGCAAAGAGGAGGGGAGGCAGGGGGGGAAGGAGGGAGGATAGATAGAGGAGAGAGAGAGACACTGTGTGTGGGAGAGACAGCGTTAAAGGTGCGTTTTGATGTTCGGCATCCACGAGGGCATCCAGCGGAGTGGGAGTAGTATGAAAGAGGAGCCCATGGTGGCCGGGATGAACGCGGTGCGGACATGGATGCAGGGCGCCGGAGTGCTGGACTCCAACACAGCCGCCCAGAGGTGAGCCTGAGGCGGCTATGGCGCTGCGCTGCACACCGGGGCGTGGAGGGTGGAGGGCCGGGGGAAAGCGCGCTCAGAGCCGCGGCGGTAAAGGCTGCATCACCGGGGGGTGGGGGTGGCAGCGCGCGGTCCCAGAGGACGGAGAGTTTGGATAACCACCGGGACACTGCTGGCTTTTTAAAGTTTTTTTTTTTTTTGAGCTGCAAGTCCAACACGATGTAATTCTCCGAGCGGTTGATTCTGTGTCGGAAAGCAGCTCCGAGCACGTGAAGCCTCGCGGGGTTTAAAGCTCAGAGTCACTCGGTGGGCTGAGGAGTGAGACCCACCTCACCCCTAAAGTAAAGCAGCTTACTTTGTGCATACTTTTAATATTTTTAGTGCAGCTTGAATTGTAGGAGATTAAATTAAATTAATTCCAGGCCTGTAATAAATCAAGTTAAAAATGAAAACATCACACTTTTTATCGACAGCAGCCATGAAAGAATTTCACTTTTTAAATTATGTGTGCAATGTAAATACGTATAATAAACCTCGTGGGGCTGTAGCTTTAATATTTCAACTTATTTCTTTAATTATGACAAATTAAACTATACAGGGCGCTTTCGAAATCGTTTTTTAATTAAATAAAATGCAGTTAGAGATGTTATCATCGGAGTGTATTTCTGTTTTCATGAGTTCACTCTTATGTTGCATTTAAAAAAATAATAATTAAAACATTTAATTTGAATGTCCTCCGTGGTGGCCGCTGCTGTGTCCGCAGCGGAGTGGGTCTGGCCCGGGCACACTTCGAGAAGCAGCCGCCCTCCAACCTCCGGAAGTCCAACTTCTTCCACTTCGTCCTGGCTCTGTACGACCGGCAGGGCCAGCCGGTGGAGATCGAGAGAACCACCTACATCGACTTTGTGGAGAAGGAAACGGTGAGTTTAATTCACACACACACGCACGCACACATACACACACTAAATACATTTTAAAACTATTACGATATATTATAAAATACGCGCGTAATGCGTATTTTTTGGCCCATTGACACAGAATATGTCTGTTTAGTCAAAGTGAGAAATCACCAAAGAATCACGAAGGATTCTTTTAGATTTACACACTTCTCTCTCTCTCTCTTTTCTCTTCTTTATAATTTAGGGGAAAAAACCTTCTAAATTAATTTTAAACTCCTGTATATAAAGCTGCTCGTGCACGTGCGCTGCCAGTCGCCTCATTGGGCTCTGAATGATATTATGATGACAGTTCGGCGCAGCGGGTTTATAGATATTGCCTTATGGCTGCATGTGTTGTCAGACACGATATTATTTACGTCTCCAAACCAACATCTTGATTCGTGTTTGATACGTCGATCACGGGACATATCGATCTGTTTGTAAATCGCGTTTGAAGTCGGAGTTTTTCTTTAAATGTGTGTTTTATTCATTTAGTTTATCGACTTGTTTTTTATTTATTAAATCAAAACATCCTTCTCCTGCTGTTCCGTAATAACACATTTATATATTATAGCATACGCAATGGGATTTTATGAATATGTAGTTAATAAATATATAATTGTGTGTATTATTACATTTGTTAATTGTCTGTTTAGCAATAATTTGCATTTCCCACACGGGTCAATAAGGTCAAACACACGTGGCCTGTTGTAATATCAGATTATTGAGTTTTCTTTCGTCGAAAATAAAATAAATAAAAGTGGTAGGAGTTACAAGCTGCGGCTTGTTTCCTTCCTGTTGTGCGCGTGGCAGACATAACGACGTGATTTAAATGTGTTAATAGACTAAACATGTCACGTCGTGCACGCGCATACAGCTTTGTGATTTCATGTTAATCTATCAGGAAACGACGGGAGAGAAGACCAACAACGGGATCCACTACCGGCTGCAGCTCCTCTACAGCAACGGCGAGTCCAGCTTCTTTATGACGTCATACAAATATATATATATTATAATAATTAAAAACTCAGTGTGAGGAAATTCGGGAAGCAACTGTTTAAGGAAGTCACTTCCGGTTTT
The DNA here is from genome assembly GCF_029220125.1 of Pseudoliparis swirei. Lineage (NCBI taxonomy): Eukaryota > Metazoa > Chordata > Actinopteri > Perciformes > Liparidae > Pseudoliparis > Pseudoliparis swirei. Next base: position 2,076,265 of record NC_079406.1, on the reverse strand, counting down.
GTTCTATTATTTTATTATTAAAGCACATTTAGTTATGTTTAGTAAATGTTTTAAAAGTTATTAACATATTACTTTTATTATCACTACATTACTATTTAATAATAATAATAATAATAATTATTATTATTATTGTTATTATTATTATTGTGCTGCTTTCTACAGTAAAAAGATTCTCTGGTCAGATTTAAACAACCAGGAAAGCAAAATAAAATGTTTCCTGACCTCATTTTTAACATTTATTTGTTTTAGTCTCGGTGCCTAAATTGAATAATAAAACTTTATTGATTTTAATTTGCTAAACCTCCGTGTTATTATCCCCGCTTTGCACATTTTGAAAGCTAAAACCAATGGAGGGAAAGAAAGTAAATAAGATGTTTAGAGTTCTGACACTGAACGTCATCAGTGTGTACTCCTCGTCACACACACACACACACACACACACACACACCTCGCGGGGGAAGTCAGGAGAGATTTATAAACTTATAAATTTACACGCTGTTCGTTAAATTTGGATTATTTCTCATTTCTCTGCAGGAATCCGCACCGAGCAGGACCTGTACGTCCGGCTCATCGACTCCATGACCAAACAGGTACGAGGACCGAAACACACGGAATGGAACTGAGCGTGGGTTTGATGGCTGTGTTGGTTTGAAATCCCCCCCACACACACACACACACACACACACACTCCCCTCCACCGAGTGTCTGAGACCCTCAACTTCAGCCCAGCAGCCGGCGTGATGAACGACCTGTCTCCGTACCTGTGGAACACACTCAGCCCAGAAGAGTAGAGGACGTGTGTCCTCTCGGCAGCAGCCATGTGCAGATGGAGTGTGTTTACGTGTGTGTGTGTGTGTGTGTGTTTTTACAAGCGTCAGGCAGTATATATGTATATATATATATCTGTGTGTGTGTGTGTGTGTGGAGACAGTGATGCATGCCAGCTCACTCTTTGAGGACCTTGACCCTCATTTCCTCAATGTGAAACAGAACAAACTATCCCAGAGTGTGTTATGGACAATCCAATCACACACACACACACATACGCACACACACACACACACACACACACACACACATGTGGGGCTGGCGCACACTGATGGAATAAATAATCCTCTCCAACGCGGTTGTGATATCGTCTCTTTAGCCGCCGCTCCTCGGTGTTGTTTGTGTCGGCGTGTGTATCTGTGTGTGTGTGTGTGTGTGTGTGTGTGTGTGCGCGGTGATCACAGCCCCGTCGAGCATGTCGAGTGGAGGGGGAACCAGACTAGATTTATTTTGGCCGCTGCGCCGCGTGGACCAGATGGCGCTCGACTCTCCGGTCTGCAACGTCCAACTGCTCACTGTCCACGGCGTGGAGGAGCATACGTGCACACACACACACACACACACACACACACACACACACTGCCAGAACAGAGCGTTCCTGTTCAGGATTCCCAGGACACACACATTTGCCGGATACACAGCGCGGCTCCCAGATGAAAGACAAACACTTTTTCCTTGTTTTTTATCCCCCCCCCCCCCCCCCCCATCATGGCTCACTTACTCTTCTTTTTTTTCTTCCTTTCACTACTGCACATACATATATATATGTATTTATATATTTATATATCTATTTATAGATATATAAAACATTAAAATCACTGTTATTGTATTTTTCTCTCTTCCCATCCTTCAAGGCGATTATCTACGAGGGCCAGGATAAGAACCCGGAGATGTGTCGGGTCCTGCTGACCCACGAGATCATGTGCAGGTAAGACAGAACAGGGGGGGGGGCTTTTCCTCAAAGTGGGTTGGAGAGACGGGCCCTGGCCTATTTCTGTTGGTAGGGAGTGTGTGTGTGTGTGTGTGTGTGCGTCCCTCTCATGTTCAGCTAATTAGGACAAGGAAAAGCTCATTACTCAAACCCATCCTCCTGACTCGCTGTAATACATGCAGTTTGCTGCGTCCTGACAATGAGCTATGTGCAGGCTCGGATTACACAGAAAACACCGACGCACACACACACACACACACACACACACACACACACACACACTCACACACACACTCAAGCGTGGATCCTCCGCTGGCGTTTACGATCGGCGGCGTTTAGACGTTCAGAAACACACGTGGAGTCACATCAGACACTTCCTGGTTTGGACTTCTTGTTTTCAGACACCGGAGGATCAGCAACCTGATCCGGCCCTCCGAGGGCCCTCGGGCCCCCGGGCCCTGAGGGGGGGGGGCAATCTGTCCTCTTTTGTGTCCTCCTCTCTCCATCTCCCGCACACATGCAGTCGGACGCAGGGAGACACGGACGAGCAGACAGAGGAGAGGAAGAAGGAGACGCAACCATACTCCTTCTTTTCTTTTTGGAGGGGGGTAGTGGGGGGGGGGGGAGGAGGAGGAGGAGGGGGGGC
>NC_079406.1:2061360-2063860 GCF_029220125.1 Pseudoliparis swirei | reverse complement strand
CTTCCTCTGTCCAATGCCTGTGTTCTTTTGCCCATACCAATCTTTTCTTTTGATTGGCCAGTCTCAGATATGGCTTTTCCTTTGCCACTCTGCCTAGAAGGCCAGCATCCCGGAGTCGCCTCTTCACTGTCGACGTTGACACTGGCGTTTTGCGGGTACCATTTAAAGAAGCTGCCAGTTGAGGACCTGTGAGGCGTCTATTTCTCAAACTAGAGACTCTAATGTACTTGTCTTCTTGCTGAGTTGTGCACCGGGGCCTCCCACTTCTCTTTCTGCTCTGGTTAGAGCCCGTTTGTGCTGTTCTCTGAAGGGAGTAGTACACACCGCTGTAGGAAATGTTCAGTTTCTTTGCAATTTCTCGCATGGAAAAGCCTTCATTTCTAAGAACAAGAATAGACTGGCGAGTTTCACATGAAACTTCTTTTTTTCTGGCCATTTTGAGAGTCTTATCGAACCCACAAATGTGATGCTCCAGATAATCAACTAGCTCAAAGGAAGGCCAGTTTTATAGCTTCTCTCATCGGCAAAACAGTTTTCTGCTGTGCTAACATAATTGCACAAGGGTTTTCTAATCATCCATTAGTCTTCTAAGGCGATGAGCAAACACAATGTACCATTAGAACACTGGAGTGATCGTTGATGGAAATGGGCCTCTATACACCTCTGGAGATATTTCATTAGAAACCAGACGTTTCCACCTAGAATAGTCATTTACCACATTAACAATGTATAGAGTGTATTTCTGATTGATTTAATGTTATCTTCATTGAAAAAAACAATGCTTTTCTTTGAAAAATAAGGACATTTCTAAGTGATCCCAAACTTTTGAACGGTAGTGTATATATTTATATAAAAATATATATATATTAAAAAAAATATATATATATATATATTGACTGAAAGAGAAAAAGGTCCCGTGTATGACGTGGTGAGAGAGAGCGCGAGAGAGAGAGAGATCTGTATAGCAGGGAACGTGTTCCAGGATTTAGCCGGCGCCCTGGTGGATGCGCTCAATTTGCTTTTCAAATGAGGCGTGAAGCGCGCGCGCCTCCTCGCCGCGTGACGCTATACGTTCGGACGCTCACGGTGATGTGTGTGTGTGTGTGTGTGTGTGTTCTCCATGCTCTGATGTGTGTGCACGGTCGCGCGCGCCCCCCACTAAGTGCTCCTCCGCGTTGTTGCTTCTCCTTAATTGAATCGACACAGCGGCCCCTCCCGGGGACGGATCCTCAGGTTGAGCCCCGGTCCCGGTACTCACTGATGACTCATTGTTTACTGATTATTTCTGCTAAGTGAGAACGCAGATATGCCAGCTCCATATATATAGATATAGATATAGATATTTTACAATATATATACCTCCCAACCCCCTCAGCCGATAGCGCGCGCCTCCCCTCCTGTACGTGGGTATCCGTCCCAGACCTCTCCTCCCGCGGCCCAGGATGTGAGTCCAGGTGTCCCGGATGAGTGCTGCACGGTGACCCGCGGGGCCACGAGCACAAGATGTATAGTCTGCTGATTGTTTTCCATAAATCTGTCCAGGAAGAATGGATCAGCTGGTCCGGGCTCAGGTTTCACACACGACAATGGAAGGAAAACCTGAAGGGGGGAGAGGGGGGGGGGTATGTGTAGTGTGATACTCTGGTGTGGTCTTTTTCGCTTTTTCATATATTATACTTTATTTTACCTGAGATTTTGCTGTTTAAAAGAAACACCAAAACACTCATATGGCATATATATATAATTATATATATTATTATATATAATAATATATATATATAATATTATTTATAATAATATATATAATAATATATAAAATAATATATATATAATACATATATATATATATATATTAGGATATATATTATATATATTATTATATATATTATTATAGGCCGTTGTCATTATTTCCATGTTCAACCATCTCACGTCGTGAAGTGAGTTTTGTGACACTGAGCTCGACTCATTTGAAGCGTTGCTGTTGAGACACAAGAGGAACATCTTCAAGGAACTCAATTAAACGAAAAGCAGCGACGTCGACACACAACTACGGTGAACAGCGCGCGGCTCCATCAAAGGGACGAGACACATATTCTTACATTTATAATATATTCTTTTTGCTTTGCATTCATCATCAACGCGTGAGACCCGAGCGTCACTGTTCCACTTCAAGAAGCCGAGCGGCGTTTGCAGGCCTGTGTTTGTGTGTTTGTGTAGCTGATGAGACAAAGATAGGCGTGTACAGCAGCGGAGAGAGACACTTTGTGTGTGTGTGTGTGTGTGCGTGTGTGCGTGTGTGTGTTTGTTGTTTGTTTACCGAGTGGCTTGACCTCGCCGGGAGGAATGTTCACTCGTTTCCTTTTCTTCCTCCTAAAGTGTTCGTCTGTGTGAAGTTCTTCATCCACGTGTCTCCCTCTCTTCCTCTCATCCTCTCTTCCTCTTTTCCTCTCCTCCTCCCTTCATCTCTTCATCTCTCTACCTGCCCCTCAAGTCTTCTCTT
>NC_079406.1:2021360-2046360 GCF_029220125.1 Pseudoliparis swirei | reverse complement strand
GGGGGGGGGCAAGCCAGTCGGTTGAAGTGTCAGTGATGCATAGCCGACAGGGCGAACGAGAGTTTCGGAAAACAGAGAGAGAGAGAATACGAGAAGTGAAAGTCTCCAACATTTGGTTCTCAGCCTCCCTGAAGGTGCGTCACCTTTGTGTCTCTTCGCTCCCGTCGAGTCACATTTCATTCGCGTCGATTTCCTGGACCAATCACAGCGCTTCGTTGCAGCGATGCCCGGTCCTCCCGCCCCGGTGAGTCCGAGACAAATGACTGCCCTCCGGAGCGCAGTGAGTTACACACCTCGCGAAGCGTATTATGAGGCGGACGCAGAGCTTTTCTTCTGGAGATGATCTGAGATGGAGGGATGGAGGGATGGAGGGGTGGAGGGATGGAGGGGGAGGGCTGAGTTATGGCTTCAACCACAGCTATTTTTACAGCGAGGAGGGGCAGAGAATAAAGAAATGAAGCACAAGGATGTACAATATAAATAATATACAGGGTTCATACGGTCATGGAAAACCTGGAAAAATCATGACATTTTAAAAATTGTTATTTCCAGGCCTGGAAAAGTCATAGAAATGTGTTCCATTCATATATGTTCATTTACGCAGAATAAACATTTATATATAATAAGACATATATAATATATATAGGAGATAATAATCAAACTATTGTCCCTCATTTAAGGTTATATACTCGTGTACACACGGAGGTTTCACAATATTTTTGGTCATAGAAATTTGGTTTTAAGTCATGGAAAATCCTGGAAATCCATCGGCCAACATGTGTATGAACCTTATATATATATATAAATATATATATAAATATATATAAAATATATATATAAATATATATACATATATATATATATTTAAATATATATATATATGTATATATATATAATAATAATAATAATAAAAATTCATATATATATAAATATAATAATAATAATAATAATAATTTAAAGAAAAAATATATATATATATATTATTATTTTTACAGCACAGTGTGCAACAAAAGGACGAAGAGATGAAGATGCTATAACTACATTTAGAGGAAACCAGCCCAGAGTTCTAAAGTTCTCGTGTTAAATGTTGACAAGGAAAACAACTCTTTACCTCATTTGTTGCTAATGTTGTAAAATCACCAGGAACCCGGCGGCGTGGCCCTGCGAGGCGTCCTCGCTGTGAGCTCATCGCTGAGACAATCTTTACCTCCGCGCTAATAATATTTAGATGCTACAGGGATTACTTAAAAGTTGTGTTGTAATTGCTTTCCTTGTTTTTGTTGTTGTTTTTTTCATACTTCTTTATGGGCAGGAGGTGATTTTGTGTTTAATTGCTCCAAAGTGACAAATAATGCCCCTTATGATATGATGAAAGTGTGAGATCATTAAATTACGATCCGGCGAGCGGCGCCGCGTGTTGTTTATTCATTTCCCCCTTCGTTTTTTTTTCTTCTTCGCCGTTAGTAAATTCATGCCACGAGGCTTCAAGAGGCCAAGCGGTTATTTACACAAATTCACTTCCACGGCCGCTCCCGGATTTCGGGGGTAATTACGTGAGAGGAGCAAAATGGTTTTGATTTCATTTAATACGCCCGGCGCAGCAATTTGCAGCCGTAATATTTGGAGTCTGCAGAGGAAAACATCTTTAGAAAGTGGAGAGAGTTTAAAGCACAGACGGGGAGAAGAAGAAACTTTATGTTACAGTTTAACTTCATCAAGAGTTTAAATGACGTTATATTTGTACCAGAATCGTCTTTGTTGGCCATGTGCGTGTGCACATACGTGTTCTTTGACACGCTGTCGTCGTACATGCATGTGATTTACAACTGAGGTGTCTATAGAAATGTGTGTGTGTAGGTATTGGCATGTTTACCCTTATTTATATTAACATGTACTTTATTTTGAAGGATTATATGTGTCTGCATCTGTGTGAAGTAGTGAGCACATCCTTTATGTTTCATATGCATATCAAGAAAATGTAAGAATTATAAATTTTATCGCAAAAAAGTTTACTATATTTTACTATACTTACTAGATATGAGGTCTAAAGAATACCAGCTTTAGTCGCTCATTAATAATCAAAGATAACATTGTGATTCGTTAAATGCAGCTTCTCATTTATTAATACATAATAATATACATGTTAATACATAATAATAAACATGTTAATACATAATAATAAACATGTTAATACGTAATAATAAACATGTTAATACATAATAATAAACATGTTAATACATAATAATAAACATGATAATAGAGAGAAGAACTGAATTAAAGGCGGTCGCTCGGCTGTCAATCAGATTAAATCCATAAACCCGGATGCTAATCTCTCTTTTGCTGTTTGCATATCAACACGGACGGCCCTTCATCATGCACCTGCCCCCCCCCCCCCCCCACACACACACACACTCTGTTGCTCCCCCCCCCCGGATTCGACATGCTGCAGTTTTGTCGTGCCTTCCGTGCGGCCGCCTCCAGACACCTTAAGTCGTGTAAATAATGAATCAGATGATCCACGAGCGATGGAGACGGGGAGGACCGCGCCGCTGTACGGCTGACTTCCTCTCGCTGTCTCCTCCTCCTCCTCCTCCTCCTCCTCCAATCCAGACTCTCATATTGAACCCCCCCCATTTGGTCCCCTCTGACTCCGGCGACCTCGACTTTCCTCTCGCTACTTATCCATCATCCGTCCATCACGGATGCCTCGGAGGAGGAGGAGGAGGAGGAGAAGGAGGAGGAGGAGGACAGTCGGGGGGTGGGGGGAAGGAGACGGAGTCGATGAATTAAACAGGAGGTGCACAGCGAGGGAAGGAGGTGGAGTATGTTGGACAAGTGCAGGTGGTGCACAGCTGTCTGCGAGGCTGACCTCTGACCTCCAGGAGATAAGGAAGTTGGGAGACCCTCAGAGCCGGTGGGGTCCGACCGAGGGGAGGAGGAGGAGGAGGAGGAGGAGGAGGAGGAGAACTCCATCTCTCCGCTTCATGAATTATTGAGATATTGGCCTACAGCTCCTAAAATATACAGGAGGACGCTCTGTCCCTCCTTCCTCGTCCGTCCGTCTATCTCTCCATCACTTCTTTCTCTACACCCCTCCCTCTCTCTTCCCCCTCTTTTCAGTCAGAGTCGGCCTCTTGCAGCGAGATCGTAAATCAGAACGCAAACAAAGACAGAAAAGCACAAAAAGAGAGAGAGAAGAGAAAGAGAGCCTGCTATTCAGATCATAAGAGGAGGAGAAGAGAAGAAGAGAAGAAGAGAAGAAGAGAAGAAGAGCGCTCCACCACTAACCAGCTGTCACGCATTTACAAGTTACATCAGATGCTTGTAATGTGAGACACGACTCAGACCATTCATCTTCCTCCCTCGCTTCTTCTTCTTCTTCTTCTTCGAGATGAAGCAATTGTCCAAGTCACGCTGCTGCTTACTGTGTTTCTCTTGACATGTGTGTGTGTGTGTGTGTGTGTGTGCGTGTGTGTGTGTGTGTGTGTGCGTTTGTGTGTGTGTATGTGTGTGTGCGTGTGTGTGTGTGTGTGTGATTATAAGGCACTTGGCTCCAATCTCGCTGCCCAGTGCAGAATTTCTTCGCCATAACAAATGAACAGAGGGAAGAAAATAAGACATATGAAAGAAAAGCTGAGCAAAGGAGTGATTCTCTCTCTCTCTCTTCCTCTCTCTCTCTCTTTCTCTTTTTTTCTCTCTCTCTCTCTCTTCTCTCTCTCCCTCTCTCTCTCTCTCTCTCTCTCCCTCTCTCTCTCTCTCTTTCTGCCGGAGATCTGTACTGTAAGCACTTTCAGCTGTCAGCACTTCTTTGAGCTCCCTCAAAGAAGAGGGGGGGGGGGGGGAGGATGTTGTAGTTTTTTATTTTTTTAACTTTCCCTCTTTCGGAGACATTCCTGTTTATTTGTACACGCCGCTGTTTATTTCTTCGCGGTTCATTTGATATTGTTTCTTTTTCTTTTCCAGAGAGACACAAACACGGGATGCTGGCAGAGAGAGAGAGAGAGAGAGAGAGAGAGAGAGAGGGAGAGAGAGAGAGAGAGAGAGGGAGAGAGAGAGAGAGAGTCGTACTGTAGCTCCAGTGAAAGAAGAAGTTGTCGGGCTCGGAGCCTCGGGGACGAGCGAGGGAATAAAAAAATGTCAGCCGTCCCCCTTTTTCTTCTTTCCCCCCCCCCCTCCTCCCCCCCTCATTAAGTATTGATGCGGGTAGGCCATCCGTTGCCATCTTAGCTCATTAATAATGCACGGCAGGTGCTGTGGATGTGGTCTCTCACACTGAGATTGAGGGAGGAATGGCAACGCATCGTAGCTACGGCAAAAAAATACCTCCGTCACATGTGGGGGGGTGGGGGGGGGGGGTGACAGCAGCTCACAGATGGATCCACAAGCCAGCGTCTCACTCAATATCCCTTTTTTTATTTATTTTTTTCATATATTGAAAAACTCCCGTCGTCATAAACCTCTGACGGGCGGCGTGCGTCGCCGATGTTTTATTAGTTTTATTTGTGCCGTGTGATTTATTGAAGCGGCTCGTCGATACGCCGCGAATACGCTCAGTGACAGACAGCCGCTCGCTCGCTCGCTCGCCCGCTCACTCGTCTTCTGTTCTTTATGCACACGCAGGTTCTTCCTCAAGTTCTTCCTCAAGTGCAACCAGAACTGCCTGAAGAACGCGGGGAACCCTCGAGACATGCGGCGCTTCCAGGTGAGGACCAACGCCCGGGAGGGAAGACTCACTTTTATTTATCAAATTATTATAAAATATATTCAAGACGTTGACGAGTTTATAAATAATGACTTTTATAGTTTAATATCAGAACACAGTGTTTTTATAGACTGACTTTTAGGAGTATTTACACCACTGTTCAAAAGTTTGGGGCCAACCAGATAATTTGGTGTTTTCCATGTAAACTCACACTTTTATTCATCAAATTAATATAAAATTAATATAAAATATAGTCAAGACATTGAAGTATATTATTATATTGTAAATATTAATGAAGTTCTTCTTGTCTCTCAAAGGAAGGCCAGTTTTATAGCTTCTCTCAGCAGCATAACTGTTTTCAGCTGCTCTCACATAAAAAGGGTGTTCAAGTGTTTTCTACCCCTTCGCTAGTCTTCTAAGGCGATAACACAATGTACCATTAGAACCCTGGAGATGGGCCTCTAGACACCTCTGTAGAGACTTCATTAACACCAGAGAATAGTCATGTACACATTAACTAGAGAGAGAGAGGATTTAAGGACATTTCTAAGTGACCCCAAACTTTTGAACGGTGGTGTAGTTTTTACACTCAGATCTGGCAACGTGTGAAACAAAGCGTGCTATAGGGTCCTCAAACAGCCAGTCAGCACACACACACACACACACACACACACACACACACACACAGCCGAGCATCTGGCCCCCGAAGAGACGATATTCCCCCGAGGAGACCCAACGCAGAGCTGCAAGGAGGGTTCGTGTCTCCCTAGTGGTCAGAAACAGAACTACAAGGGCATGTTGTAATAGTGGATGTCGTTGTGTTTCTGACCACTAGGTAGAGTTTGAAGAACAACATTCATATTTATTATTATTCGCCTGCACAAAATCTTTTACAATCGGCGTATAAAGTTAAATATGCAACACAATCAACTTTATACGGCGATTCTAAAAAAGTTAGTGTCTGCAGGCTTAAATAATTCAGAGTCACATATTTAAGAAAGTTAATCAGAGTTAGTCCAGAATAAAAATATATTTAAAAAAAAAGGTTTATATTAAACTTTTATTTCAACTCAAAACTCTAAATATTAAAAAAGAATAAGATACATACACAATCACACGTAAAACAATTAAACAAAAGAAGATTTCTTCCCTTTTTCCCCCCATGAAAGGTGTTTTTTTCTATTTCTTGGGAGTTGATCCTGATCCGATGTGAAAGGTCAAAGGTCAGGGAGGTCGTGTGTGGACAGATTGTAAAGCCCTCTGAGGAGAAGTCATAATTTGTGACATCGGACTGTATAGAATAAGCTGAATTCAAGTTGAATTGAACGTCTCCGTTCACCCCGTCTGAGGAAGAGACGCCACATAACAGAGTATAGAACACCGACGGCGCGCACCGTCGTCTCACCGCGGCCTCCTCCCTCCAGGTGGTGGTGTCGACCACGGTGAGCGTGGAGGGTCACGTGCTCGCCGTCTCCGACAACATGTTCGTGCACAACAACTCCAAACACGGGCGGCGAGCGCGCCGGCTGGACCCGTCGGAAGGAGCGCCGTCCTACCTGGAGCACGGTAACGAGACAAGCCCCGCCCCCAAAGCTTCCTCTGTCTCCATCTCTCTCTGTTCCCCTCCTCCTCCTCCTCCTCCATCACCCCGTTCCCCCCCTCCTCCTCCTCCTCCATCACCCCGTTCCCCCCCTCCTCCTCCTCCTCCATCTCCATCACCCCGTTCCCCTCCTCCTCCTCCATCACCCCGTTCCCCCCCTCCTCCTCCTCCTCCTCCTCCATCACCCCGTTCCCCCCCTCCTCCTCCTCCTCCATCTCCATCACCCCGTTCCCCTCCTCCTCCTCCTCCATCACCCCGTTCCCCTCCTCCTCCTCCATCTCCATCACCCCGTTCCCCTCCTCCTCCTCCTCCTCCTCCATCACCCCGTTCCCCTCCTCCTCCTCCTCCTCCTCCTCCATCACCCCGTTCCCCTCCTCCTCCTCCTCCATCACCCCGTTCCCCTCCTCCTCCTCCTCCTCCTCCATCACCCCGTTCCCCTCCTCCCTGTCTGGCTCCTCACTCAACCCCTCTTCTGTCTGCGCTCCATCCCTCTCTCGCGCTCTCTTTCTTATCTCTCTCTGCCGCCGCTGCTTCTAACTTTCCTCCCGTGTCGGAGCTTAGAGAGGAGCGAGTGCAGTCGGAGTCTCTCGCCTGTCCCTCGTGCCCCCCCCCCCCCCCCGGGCTCTGCCTCTGGGCCTTCTTTTTTCCAGCTCTGCCTCGCATAAGCACCGTGTGTCTTATGAGGTCTGTTCTGCTTAAAGCCAACACACTGGCTTTATTTCCTCGGAGACCTGCTTTTTATCCTCCAACCCTCCATCACTCCCCATCCCTCAGGTTTACTCCCCCCCCCCCCCCATCGCATGCACAGCCAAACCCCAAACCTTTAATACTTCATAATGACATGTGCACATGATTTAGGAGGCCGCACTGATTCCCAAACCCCTAATCCACTTATTTTCTCATTTCGATTTCCCAGACATTGAATAAGAGAAACATATTTTTTTTTTTTTATCTTTGAGGGAAAGTCAACCTCAGGGATGATAATGACAAAAACGAAGAGGGGATTTACATGCCGGCCCCCGCCGGTCGATCTCATTCGGATCGAACGCCGCGGTTAAGCCTCGTCCTCCGACTCGTCCGCCGCGCTTCAAAGAAAGTTCACGGAGACGTCGGCGAGACTCGAGATTCTCCCGCCGAACGCAGAGCGCGTGTTCCCGGTGTCGGAGGACATCGTTTGGGAATTTCCTCCCGATGACGGCGGGTTGGGAGGAGGAGGAGGAGGAGGAGGAGGAGGAGGAGGCGAGAGGAAGGGATGAACGTGCACGATGGCGTGAAGAGGAAATGAAAAGAGGCGAGGCGGCGGCTCCTTTTGGTTCCCTGTCCGTGTGTGTGTGTGTGTGTGTGTGTGTGTGTGTGTATGTGTGTGTGTGTGTGTGTGTGTGTGTGTGTGTGTGCACGCTCCACTTTCACTACTTTCGGGGCTCATTTCAGGCGGTAATAGATGAGCGGCGCACGCAGGCGAACAGATGGCGCCGAGGAACACCCCAAAGTATAATCCTATCACATGGATTCACGTTCCACCATCTGGTTAATCCACACACACACACACACACACACACACACACACACACACACACACACACATGGAAGCGCACGTATCAGCAGGCTGTGAAAGGAGGCATCGCGGCCGTGATGACGGCCACAGACTGACGCTCGGCGAAGGTTGATCTCTGCGGGCCGAACATCGCTCCGGCCCGTCGGGGATCAGCAGAACCAGAGTCAGAGGCTAAAGGCGGGGGGGGGGGGGGCTAGTCTAAAGTGGATTATGCCGCTTTACAGAATTACAGCATGTCTGACAAACTGCGTATCTGTCGAGGAGATTTAGTTTGTACAAACATGCATTTTCCCCGATGCTGTTCTTTTTTCTTCCGTCGCGATAAAGTCGAATAAGAATCACAGAGCCCGTCCAACGCCACGGGAAGGTGCTTCATCTGTTATTCCACGAGTCAAAGAGGATATGTTTTTTAGAGGAAAACTTTTTAAAAACGCATTAAAAACATCCCTGAAATGAGCCGCCCCCCCTGGTGGCCGAGCGCTGCAGGTGCAGCGGCGCGGGGGTTAATGACGGCGTGGCATTCGGGGGACGTGGTCGCTGTCGGCTCCGCCCGGCTCCCCGGCCGCCGCCGCGTGGCCTTTGATCAGACGCTCAGCACACCTGACATTTACACGGCCGCACGCTTCGCCCCGTGTCATAAAACAAGCGCTCCTCCGCCGCCGCCGCCGCACCTCGCTCACCGGGGCAGGGGTGATGTTTAATAACAGCGTATAATCACTCTGATTAGTATTCCTCGCTCGCCCCCCCTCCCCCGACCCCTGGGAGAGAGGTGATGTGTGTGTGTGTGTGTAGGAGAAGAGGGCCCCATGCATTATGCCAGTAGCAGAGAGCATTCTGGGTAACGTGTCCCGTCTGTGACTCCCTCAGCGACCCCGAGCATCAAGGCCATCAGCCCCAGCGAGGGCTGGACCACGGGGGGCGCCACGGTCATCATCATCGGGGACAACTTCTTCGACGGCCTGCAGGTCATCTTCGGAACCATGCTGGTCTGGAGCGAGGTGAGGGTCACCGCCGGGTCATCGGAGTGTGTGTGTGAGTGTGTGTGTGTGTGTGTGTGAGAGTGTGTGTGTGAGTGTGTGTGTGTGTGAGAGAGTGTGTGTGTGAGTGTGTGTCCCATTTTAAACAAACGTGTGTTTGGTCCTCTTGTCTCAGGAGTGTTTTTTTATGTTGTCCTCACTTATTGCAGGTTAGAGATGCTTTGCCCCACAGATAGTTTCATTCAGAGCTTTTTGAAGCTCCAGAGGTGAAACTATCCAATATTTTGAAGAAAAACTATAATTCTTTTGGAAAATATCAATAATTTTGTCACAGAATTATGTTTTTTTAATGTTTTCCTTACATATTGCACTTTAGAAATATTCTGCTCAGATAGTTTCATTGGGAGCTTTTTGTTTTTAAATGTTCCTTATTGCACTTTAGAGATGTTCTGCTCCACATATAGTTTCATTAGAAGCTTTTTGAAGCTCAACAGGTGTGGAACTATGCAATATTTCAAAGAAAAACTACAAAAAAGCAGAAAATATGCATCATTTTGTCACAGAATCATGTTTTTTAAAATGTTGTCCTTACTCATTGCACTTTAAAAATGTACTGCTGCACAGATAGTTTCATGAGGAGCTTTTTAAATCTCCAGAGAGTTAAAACTATGCAATATTTAGAAGAAAAACTACAACAAAATGAGAGAAAAACCATAATTGTGTCACATAATTATGTTTTTTTAATGCTTTCTTCACTTCTTGCAGTTTAGAGATGTTCTGCTCCACAGATAGTTTCATTCAGGATCTTTTTAAAGCTCCAAAGAGGTGAAACTATCCAATATGTCAAAGAAAAACCCACAGAATTATGTTTTTTAAACGTTTTTCTTACTTATTGTAGTTTAGGGATGTTTCTTCTCCACAGATAGTTTCATCAGGAGCTTTTTCAAGGTACAGAGAGTCAAAACTATGCAATATTTAGAAGAACAACAAAAAAACTGGTGAAAAATATCCATAATTTTGTCACAGAATGATGTTTCTTGAATGTTTTCCTCCCTTATTGCAGTTTAGAGACGTTCTGCTCCACAGATAGTTTCATCAAGAGCTTAAATTTACAAAACTTAGCGAAAAGACCATCATTTAGTCCCATAATGATGTTGTTCTTACTTATTGGTCGTCTGGTCCCTCATCACACACTGAGCATCTCTGGATGCTGTAAACTAAACGACATCGATTCATCAATCAAAAGTGGAATATTTCCAGTAATTTCAAGTTGAAGTAAAATGTTAAGTTAAATTTAGATACAACGTTGTTGGTTTGAGCTTTGATGTTCCTCTTCTCTGCGTTTCACGACCACGTGACGAGAAAAAACCCGAAATAGATCATTAATAACGACAATGATCAGAAGCACCTTGCCGGCCTCCTCCTCCTCCTCCTCCTCCTCCTCCTCGCTCTCCGTCGCCACGTTTATTTTCGGCACATCTCTTTTCTCCGGCTCCACTTTCTGCCTTCAATTACGCGTCTCTGAACATGTGCAATACGAATATCTCTTTGTACGGCGGCTGCCACGCGACTAAAATGTAAATGCAGCGTGTGTGTGTGTGTGTGTGTGTGGAAATTGAAGGTCAGCGAGCCGCACCGCTAAACAGCTTCGTCTTTAGCGGAGGAATAATTCTATAAAAAGCTCCGAATTCACGAAGCCGAGACGTGAGCGGGGGGGGGGGGGGGGGGGCCAGGCGGCGGCGGAATGAAAGCGTAGCTAAGTGAGCAATGAAAGGGACGATGCGGCACACACACACACACACACACACTCACACACTCACACACACACACACTCACACTCTCACACACTCACAAACACGCACACACACTCACACACAAACACACTCACACACACTCACGCACACACACACACTCACACACACACACGCACACACTCACATGCACACACTCACACTCACAGACACGCACACACACACACACACTCACACACACACTCACAGCTTTGAGCGCCAGTCGACGGTCGCGGAGAGGAGAACTCAGCGAGGTCTCGTCTGTGTTTGGTCTTGTTACCGTTCTCCCTTCAAAGACCCTTCAACACACACACACACTCAC
Source organism: Pseudoliparis swirei (assembly GCF_029220125.1). NCBI lineage: Eukaryota > Metazoa > Chordata > Actinopteri > Perciformes > Liparidae > Pseudoliparis > Pseudoliparis swirei. The sequence goes on along the minus strand of NC_079406.1, from coordinate 2,035,414 downwards.
ACACACACACTCACACGCACACACACACACACACACTCACACACACACACTCTCACTCACTCTCACCGTCAGCCTGTTTAAGACGCATGTGTTGCTTTAATGTGGCTAACGGCGGCGCGACCGACACGGAGACGAGCGTATTATGCGTAACGGCTGCAGAGGGGAGGTGTGTTTATTCATAATCAGATAACTGCTTCTGACCCCCCCCCCCCCCCCCCATGTCAGCGCTGATAACCGCCCCCAGCCTCTCAGTGACATTGCCTTCGGGCTCCGGGCGCCACCTGAGGGCCTCAGCGCGTCGCTTTCAGGCCGATTATACGAAGGAAAGAAAAGTCAAATGCTGTAAATGAATGAATAAGGGAGGGGATCCTCTATGTTTACTGTGTGAAGTTTCACTGTGTTCGTCTCTGCCCCCCCCCCCCCTGCAGCTGATCACCCCCCACGCCATCCGGGTGCAGACTCCGCCCAGACACATCCCCGGGGTGGTGGAGGTCACGCTGTCATACAAATCCAAACAGTTCTGCAAAGGCACACCTGGACGCTTCATCTACACAGGTGAGGCCTCGTCACGACGCTCACACACACAGAGGGTCCACCTCAACAACAACAACAACAACAACAACTGGACATGAAAACTGTAATCACGTAAAAAAAAAAAAAACTTTTTAGGATTGATTATTTGCAATATCACGCGCTGCACCCTTTATTGGTGGAGGAACCACATATGGTAACTTCGTTGATGATTTTCTACCTACAAACAACATCTATTTGTTGTAATGTCTCAACAGTAAAACAGTGTTGCTGTGTCCTCCAAGAGCACTTTAGTGTTTCAATGAGAGCCAGAAAGGGTTAAACATCCATTCATCTTTTCCTCAACCAGAAACATGCACACTCATCGATTTAGAATTCAGCAAAGAGAAAAGAGAGAGAAGAGAGAAAAGAGAGAGAAGAGAGAGAAAAGAGAGAAGAGAGAGAAGAGAGAAAAGAGAGAAAATAGAGAGAAGAGAAAAGAGAGAGAAGAGAGAGAAGAGGTGTTTATCCTCTTTCATGAAGCAGTTGAAGGTCGTGAGGAGGTTTAACCTTTCTGACGAGGGGGATTATTGAGATTTAACCCCGTCGGAGGCGTGAGGAGGAGGAGGAGGAGGAGGAAGAAGATGAGGAGGAGGAGGAGGAGGAGGAAGAAGATGAGGAGGAGGAGGAGGAGGAGGAAGAAGATGAGGAGGAGGAAGAAGATGAGGAGGAGGAGGAGGAGGAGAATGTGACGTGAGCTGGAAGCGTTGCAGGAGAGGGAGAGAGTGGATGTGAAGCGGTGATTAACCAACGCGAGGCCACAGGTCCCCCTCGTCTCGTCTTCGTCTCGTCTTCGTCACGTCTTCGTCTCGTCTTCGTCACGTCTTCGTCACGTCTTCGTCTCGTCTTCGTCACGTCTTTGTCTCGTCTTCGTCACGTCTTCGTCTTTGTCTCGTCTTCGTCACGTCTTCGTCTCGTCTTCGTCACGTCTTCGTCTCGTCTTCGTCTCGTCTTCGTCACGTCTTCTGGGATCCTCACCGTTTTCCCCCCAATCGCTGGACGGGTTCCACGCCCGTGTTTGTCGACTTAAGGGAAACGCTGCGATAGGCCTTCTGTGTTTGTTTGTACACACACACACACACACACGCACTCACACACGCACTCACACACACACACACACACACACACACACGCATATTGACAAGTAACTGCATTACTGAGACAGAGGGCAGATGGGTGGGCAGCCTTTGCCATGCCAGAGCTGTCCAACAGCCAAACGCATAGAGCTGTGTGTCTGTAGGTGTGTGTGTGTGTGTGTGTGTCTGTGTGTGTGTGTGTGTGTGTGTGTGTGTGTGTGTGTGCAGCCGTTTTAATGTGCCAGACATGTGGGAACCGTATGCATAAACGCCCTCCCTCCTCCACTCTCTCCCCTTGTCACATTCACTTATTCAAAACTTGCTTCTCTGGATGAATTCACCCCCCCCCCCCCACACACACTCCTCCCCCCCCTCTCCCCCACACACACACTCCCCCCCCCCCCTCTCTCCCTCTCTCTCTCTCTCGCTCTCTCTCCGCCTCTTGGCTTCCACGGAGAGGCGTGTATATAGGAGCATCTCAACAGGTGAGAGGGTAGCAAGAGGTCATCCGGTGGGAGTCCAACACACACACACACACACACACATTGACACACACACACACACACATTGACACACACACACACACTGTGCCGCTGCTGGCACCTTCACAGTGACACAATGGACCGTGTCGAGGCACAGATCCCAGTTCCACTCCTCACACACACACACACACACACACACACTGACACACACACACACACACACACACACTTCACCTTTTTGCTGTTCCACGTTTTTCTCAGAGCGAAGGAGGAACCGGCTCGCCGTTTTTTGGGATCTCGGAGACGTGCAGGCGGAGAACACGTAGGGATAGAGGGATGGACACGGAATTTGGAGCATAAAAAAATAATTTTTTTAAGCAATTGATGAGAGTGGAGAGAGTTGGATGAGGGGAGGAGAGAGAGAGAGAGGGAGAGAGGGAGGGAGGATTACCGAGGGCCGCGTGGCCCTCCTGGGTCCGGTTGGCACCAGTCGGAGCCCAGTTGCCAGTGGGTACTAATCATGGAGGATTGGCAGCGCTGCATGGCAGCTGGCAGCTCGCGTGCACACACACACACACACACACACACACACACAGACTGCATATACTCATATATTACACACACACACTGAATTGCATTGGGGACAGCTGGCATTGCTAATCAACTTCAGCTGAGGAGAGGAAAGCGAGCAGCGAGCAGACCTAATGAAGTCAACACACACACACACACACTCACACACACACACACACACACACAGCCCATCTATAGGTTTACCCTCCTCCATCCTCCTCCTGATCATTGATACCCCACACCCGAGTGGAAACATGTCCGCCACAGTCCAGGACGGAGGAGGAGGAGGAGGAGGAGAGGAGGAGGAGAGGAGGAGCTCTCCCCGTGACGTGTCCTCTGTCCTCTATCCTCTGCACTCAAAAAAACGATTCAAGCCCTTCTTAGAGGTGACACATTTAACTATTGTTTGAAACATTTAAATAAATTAATTACAAAACGAAGATATTTACATTGAATGGGTGTAACACAAAATGTATGAATACTTTCATTTATTAGATTTATTTAGGTTACACTCACAAAAACGATTCAAGCCCTTCTTCGAGGTGACACATTTAAATATTGTTTGATACATTTAAATAAATCAATTACAAAAATAGATATTTATATTTAATGGGTGTAACACAAAATGTATGAATACTTTCATTTATTAGATTTATTTAGGTTAGATGGTGTGCATATCAACTCAAAATAAATGTGTTTCATTGAGGACTACCCTTTGCGCATGCGCCAGCTGAAAATCAGTTGTTTACAAGGTGAAGACACTTTCAACGCTGTACGGTGGTGTAGTGGCTAACACTGGTGCCTCAGAGCCAGAGGGCTGTGGGTTCAATTCCCAGTTGGGGCTTTCCTTCTTTGTGGAGTTTGCATATTTTGTCAGTTAGTTAGTTTATATTTTGAGTTGGACAAACATAAATTAATTTAATTTAATGAATATCGTTATTTTATTTTAGATGTATTTGACACAAATGAGTTGGACTAACTTAATTACATTGTATTGCACTGATGTGCTAAATTTGAGTTGGAGTTGCATATAATTATTGGATGGAAAACCTGCCAACAATTTAATTGAGTTCATCCAATGAGTCATTTCTTTGAGTGTATCCTCTGTCCTCTGTCCTCTATCCTCTGTCCTCTGTCCTCTGTCCTCTATCCTCTGTCCTCTGTCCTCCGTCTCCAAGGACTCGGCGGCCATTAGACTTTCCAGAACGCTCCAATTAGGCTCATCAAAGGCAATTAAGCTCCCCGCCGATAAGAATGAAATAATCTTTTTTTTCTTTTTCTTCTTGTCTTTTTATCCCCTTATCCCTCTCTCTCTCTCCCTCTGCCCTCTGCCTCTCCCACCTTGAGGGGCTGAGAGCTCTCCCTAATCTCTCTCTCTCTCCCTCCCTCTCTTTCTTTCATCATCAAGTCACCCCCCCCCCCCCCTGTATAAATGCGCCCCGTGTTGCTTGTGTATCACCTTTTTACTGGATTGCTGTCTTTGTAACATTCGTCAGAGATGCTCTCCCTTTTCTTTTCTCCGTGCGATACAGAGCGATAATACTCTCTGCCACCGATGTGTGTGTGTGTGTGAGTGTGTGTGTGTGTGTGTGTGTGTGTGACACCGGGATGCTGGCCATAGATTGGGGGAGTTGATGAATCACCCTGTCGTTCAAAAGGCAATCCCTCCCTCCTCAGTATGCAGCCGTGTCTGCTTAGTGCTTCCTCCCCAGCGCCGGCTGATATTAAAAGGCTCCGCGGGCTCACATTAAGGCCGCGCGGCGCGGGGGCGCGCGGGGGCGCACCGGCACGCGCGCACGTGCACGCACCAACATTAAGGGGGGGGGGGTTCTCAGCACTGAGTGCAGATTAGGTGTGTAGGAAACATCACTCAGGTGCCACGGCGAGGAGGAGCGAAGGGAAGGAAAGTGAGGTGAAAGACAAAAGTCAAGAGCGGTATTTAAACCCGGCTGAGATCCCCATCCCCCCCCCCCCCCACACACACACACACACACACCTCAGTGCTCCAAATTAGTTTGAGGCGCGCTGGAGGAAGGACTATCAGTTGTCTGTCAGCCTTCTTCTCAGACGACGGGAGTGAAACGCACAAAGAGTCGAGGAGTTGTGATCAACATCCTCCAGGAAGCTAACGTTTATTTTAGAGCTCAAGTTAAAGACGCGGGGTCACTTCGCTGGACGTCTGCAAATAAGTTTGAATCGTGTGGATGTCACCACGTTGCAGTCTGCAGAGTCAACGTCAGGATCATAGACGTTCATCTGCACGTGTCCATTCAGACACACACACACACTCAGACACACACACACACACACATTCAGACACACACACTCAGAGGCAGCGCGTAGTCAAGCTAACGTTTATTTGAGCTCAAATCAAGCCGATCTACATGATTACTGAGCTGAATATTCACAAATAAGTTCAAATATCTGACGCTGACAGAATCAACGTCAGCATCAAACAGCTTTACGGATATATTCCACGTCCACACACACACACACACACACACACACCCACACACACACACTCAGACACACACACACACAGATCCAGCGCGTCGTCATCTGGTAATAAAAGCGGGGTGCAGCCACGGAGACGGTCGATGACGCGCCCTGCGCCTGTTGCTGAACGCTCGTCTCTTATTGAGCGTTTGGGTGGAGGCTGTTGATTAAACCGGCCGCTCTCCAGCTGGAGGTCTCCGCGCCGCCGCCGCCGCGTTTAACCGGGAGGATGAGATCCCCCCCCCCCCCCTGTTTGAGATTGAGATTAATTTCCTGCACCGTGTGGCTTGTCTTCCCTCTTTAGCGCGCCGCGCTCTTATTACGGCGGCATCTGCTCCGCGATGATGGCGTAAATGAATTTGGGGGGGGGGGGGGGGGTTCTTATGTTTTTTTTCTATACATCTTAAATCAAGCGCACGTGTTTTACCTAGAATCTGCATCCTGAGGAGCTGTCGGCTCCTTAACTGTCGACGCTCACACTTTTTTTGCACCAGGTAATTAGAGCTTAGGTTGTAGCAGCATCCACACCTCCATTGATTTGTAGGAGCGTCCTCCTTCCCTCCCTCCCTCCTTCCCTTTCCTTCCCTTTACTTCCCTTTCCTTCTTCCTCTATAGGATCCAAAAGAAAGCTCCACTCATCTGTTTTCTGCGTGAGTTTCCAGCCGCGCATTAGTCTCCCTGACATGTTCAAGCGATGCTTTATTTAGCTTGTCGGATTCTGCAAATAAACGCAATCTCGTGGTTTATGGAAAAATGGATAAAAATTAGATTGTACGGTATTGATCCGGAGTGTGAGTATAGTCGGTGGGAGGGGGGGGGGGGGTATATATAGGTGTGTGTGTGTGTGTGTGTGTGTGGTGGTGGTGGGGGGGAGCTCTCATCTGTGTGAGGGGTGGGGGATGCGGGGAGAAATGAAGCCGTAATTCAGGGCTATTGAACCCCCTGCCACTGGCGGCATCGATCGCAAGGCAGCGCTTATGAGATCACACCTGAGCACTAGAGACTGCAGAGGGGGGGGGGGGGAGACGGAGCGAAGGAGTGGGAGAGAGAGAGAGAGAGAGAGAGGGTTGTGATATGATCACTGTCTGAGGGCCTGTTAAGGTGTTAACATCAAGCCTCAGAGCCAATTACCTAACCCTGCTAGTGCCACGCCCGCTCAGAGACTCAGGAGGAGACAGGCTGGACACTTACTGCAGCCTCCTCCTCCTCCTCCTCCTCCTCCTCCTCCCCCCTCGTGTTTCCAGGACTACACCACCACCGTGCTGACCTCTCAATCCCCCCTCCACCCACCACCACCACCACCACCCTCCTCCTATACTCATTGCCCCCCTCCCCCAAAGCTCATACGTCCAACACCCCTCTCCACCCTCCTCCTCCTCCTCCTCCTCCACCTCCTCCTCCTCTCACCCCCTCACCCCTTCATACACACTCCCCCTGCGGCTCTGTGGGTTATTATAGTGAAATATGAAGCGGTGTGGATTCTGGGCTTCATGAAATTTCCATGAGCATTGATCTGATCTGATGCGGGTGATTGCTAGGTGAATCCCTTCAGTCCAGGGCTGTTGCTCATCTATTCATTTATTTATGGCAGTTATGTTTTACTGGCTTTGATTTGCTCTTCTGGAGAGCGACAGCTAAGGATTATAAATATACCTGGATGGGAAAAGTGTGCTTTGAATGCCGGAGTGAGTGCGACACTTGTTTTTCTTCCTCTCGCTAATTCCTGTTGGGAAATGTGAGAGATATCGAGTATATATATGTATATATATACATATATATATATGTATATATGTATGAAATATATATATATAATATATATATTTAAAAAATATATAGAGTATATATATATTATATATATGTATTATATATATATATAATATATGTATTATGTATATTTATTATATATATAATATATATATATATCCTATATAGTATATATATTTACTGTATATATATATTATATATATATATTATGTATATATTTATTACATATATATATAATATATATTATATATATATATATATATATTTATTACATATATATATATTATATATATACTTTATATATATATAATATATATATATAAGAGCATCAAATGTCAAGTTAATCCCCCCAAAGAGACTCAGCCAGCAGGTAGTTAGTGGTGCAAACTCCTCTTCTGGTTTATGGCCCTTGAAAACGAAAACAATATCAAATCCACTGTCAATTACCCAAAGTGTCTCTTTATTTGTAAGACGTGATATCTGTGTGCGTCTTAAGAGGGTTTTTCTTGATGCTATTGTTCACTCGTGGCTCATTTGGCACGTCGGTGGAGAGCTGATAAAAAATTCATCATGCAAAACAAAAGCCCAGAGAGAGGATGTTGTGTTGGAGCAACAATCCCTCCTCACTCCTAATCCGGGGCAAAGCCTCCTTCAGGGCTTTGGAGACGGACGTCGTGTCAAATATTTGTCCTCTCGGAGAAAAAATAAATAAATAACTCGCAGTTCATTCTGTCGCGTGCGATCGTCTCATTGTTTTGGGATTATTTTATCAGGCGGCCCAGCTGGGCCCCGTAACGCGTGTCGCTCCTCAGAAGTTGAGCCTGGGAGCCGTTCACCTTCTCTCTCTCTCTCTCTCTCTCTCTCTCTCTCTCTCTCTCTCGCTGCTGGGACGGCGCTCTGATGACGGTTCCGTGTGTTGCCATCTTTTTAGGGTCTCGAGGCCACGGCGAAGGCCCCCGGAGGTCCGACAGGACAGCTTGTACTCGAGGCCTTTTCATTCTTTTTTTAAAATTCTTCTGGGGGCCGCCTAGTCAGCGCGGCGGCTCAGATGTGAGACGAGCGGGGGGGGGGGGGGGGGGGGGATCGATACAGGCCGTATCTTCACGCTTCTTTTCCTTCAGTTTGTACAAACACACACATGTTGAAGCTGAACACACGCAGCTTTTTATAGGTCGAGAAAAAGTCTGTGCATCGACTCCCAAAGAGACACCGGGGGTGAAAGAGAGAGGGAGAGAGAGAGGGAGAGAGAGAGAGAGAGGGAGAGTACATTAGGGATGAATTGTGTGCAGAGAGCACTTATCCAACAGTCCTCCTCTGAAGTGTTTGTACTATAAAGCCTCAGATCTTCATTGTATTTATTCTAATGTTTAAATATTCATGGTAAATCTTCTCATATTCAATTACCGCAGCACGACCACGGCATGCCGAGAGAGAGAGGGGGAGAGAGAGAGAGGGGGAGAGAGAGAGAGAGGGGGGGAGAGAGAGAGAGGGAGAGCTTTTTCCCCGCTGCCTGGATCATCTAACTCTGCGTGCATGTGTGTGTGTGTGTGTTTGCTACTGAAAGTGTGTGTGTGTGTGTGTAGGTGTGTGCGTGTGTGTTTAGCTTGTTCCCCCAGAGCGATCAAGCCTTTGTTATATTGGAACCAGTTTCTGTAATTGCTTATATTAGTCGCTGATCAACGCAAGACCACAGGACACACACACTCACACACTCATACACACATACTCACACACACACACACACACACACACACACACACACACACACACACACACACACACACACACACACACTCACACACACACACTCACACACACACACTCACACACACACTCACACACACACACACACTCATACACACACACTCTCACACACACTCACACACACACACTCTCACTCTCTGCCTGATTCCTGACAGTCTTTTTATGAACCACCCAAAGCGACAAAGAGAGATTCATGACATCACAGGCAAACAAAGACGCAGCGGAGGACGCCCACGTCTCTCCGGCGTGGCGACGCTTTACTGTCCAATTTGTTCGCTCACGTGCGCGCTCACGTGCGCGCTCGTGTTCCTCGCGCCCGGATCCTCTCGTGTTCCTCGTCATTCAGGATCGAGCATTTTAAAAGTTGATGTTCCTCTTCTTCCTCCTCGTAGCGCTGAACGAGCCAACCATCGACTACGGCTTCCAGAGGTTACAGAAGGTCATCCCCAGACACCCCGGAGACCAGGAGAGGTTACCCAAGGTACCCCCCCCCACACACACACACACACACACACCTCATGTGTCTGTGCCGGTTGCCACATGCCATTATTTTAGAGGAATTTGCCTCGGTACCACAGATACGTATCGACAGCTAGAGCTTCATGAGCTCTATAACGACATAGTGCACGTTAGCATACACGTCTAACATAGTGCACGTTAGCATACACGTCTAACATAGTGCACATTAGCATACGCGTCTAACATAGTGCACGTTAGCATACACGTCTAACATAGTGCACGTTAGCATACACGTCTAACAAACACTTTTATTTGCGCAGCTGAAAAAGAAAAATAAAGGAAAAAAACTCGCACAAGCGACTCTTCATCCTGCAGTGAACGTCAGGTCATTTAGACAAAGTGGGAGAGGGATGTGATGGAGGGAGGGAGGGAGGGAGAGAGAGAGGGAGAGAGAGGGAGGGAGGGAGGGAGAGAGAGAGAGAGAGAGAGAGAGAGAGGAGAGAGAGAGAGAGAGGGAGAGAGAGAGAGAGAGAGAGAGAGAGAGAGAGGGAGAGAGAGATTTTTTTTGATTTTTGAAAAACACTTTATTTACATTTTTTCCATTACAACATTTCTTTAAAAATAAAGTGTTTAAAAAAATCAAATTGGTTAAAAATAATAGCACACAAACAAAACAAAAAAAACATTAAAACAAAAGAAAAACATGTTTTACCTAATAAAAAGTGGCGCAAACTCCAGCTCCTCTTCCACCACAGAACAAACAATATCTTTAAAACACCAGCGTTGTTTAAAAGCATCCAGGTCTCCAATGTGTTTATAAAATCTGAACTCCAGCCAGAGTCTGGCTCTGATGTTACAGAGCCACACTGCCCTGGCTTCCTGCCCCTCTCTGTTTTCCACCCGGGACTTCCTAGTTAAATAAATGGCCATTTTGGCTTCGCCGGATAAAAATTAAGGAGCTGCCATTTTCTTTTCCGTCTATTTGTAGGCAGCTCCCATGATAAAAACCTTCTCTGTAAAAGCCACATTAAAAAGACTAAAAACCAATGTTAAAAGAGCGAAGAAACTCAAAAGTCTCTTACACTCGTTAAAAACATGGTAAATAGTCTCCCGGAGGTCACAGAAGGGGCACTGGCTCAGGACAGCGGGATTGATTACCGAAATGAAAGCGTTGGACGCGACAGCACCGTGTAAAATCCGCCACTGGAGGTCAGCGGTCCTTTTCTTTAGGGGAGGCTTGTATAGGACCCCCCACTGCGGGCCAGGGCCTCCATGCCCAAGTCTCTCTGACCACACAGTGGGCGGTCTGTTGCACAGTCTGGACCTGTTGATACTCTTTACGAGGTTAAAATACAAAGTCTTCTTGTCTGCTTTGTTCAGTGTGCAGTTTTCTGGGTGGCTCGTTCTTAGCAGGGGGCCGGTGAGTCCCCCTAGCCCCGGGCTGAGGGAGATGTCTGGGAAGGGGTCTGCAGGGTCCGGCTCTGCTCTCTGCTGGCTGTAGTCGTTGAGGAGGCTCCTCTCCACCCCGGTCAGCCTCTGCCTCCACAGCTCCAGGAGCCTCCTCGCCACCCGGTCGGAATGCATCCCCAGCAGGGAGCCCAGGGCCGGGGGGTCGCTCAGCGTCGTCCCCACTGCATCCACCAACTGCTGCAGGCAAAGTGTCTTTGCTCGCAGCAGCGCCCCCGTTAGTCCAGGGGTGACGCTGCTGCTAATGTCCAGTCGTGCATTATAAATTAATGGTTCTCTCAACAACCAGAACAGAGAGTCAGACTGTGGGCACCTTTCGTGCTTAAAAAGGGCCCACGACTTAAAAACACCCTGATAAAAAGGAGGCAGCCCACTTAGTTTTAAAATGCTGGAGTCTATTAAAACAGAGCAGTATCCAGCCCCAGGTTGTCAGCACGTCTGAGGATGCAGCTGGCCACGCTCGCCACACTAAAACCCCGGACTCGTTAAAACTTCTGAACAAACTGTAATCTAAAAGTGGCCGTCCGGCTGGCCAGGTGGACAAGGCCCTGTCCCCTCCTCTCTGGCTAAAACAGCACCCCTGTGGCACCCAGTGTAGACCCTCCCAAAAGAAATCCACCATCTTCTTCTGTATGTTGGCTAAGAAGCCAGAGGGAGGGTCTAACACGGTCAACCTGTGCCACAGTTGGGATGCAATAAGATTGTTTAAAACCAGTACTCTACCCTTAAAAGACATCTGGGGGAGCAGCCACTTCCACCTGGAAAGTTTCCCCTCTATCTTCTCTGTGACGCCCTCCCAGTTCTTCTGGACCATGCTCGGTTTCCCCAGGTATATTCCTAAATATTTAAAACCGTCCTTTTTCCATATGAGCTTTTGTGGAAGAACCGAGGCCCACGCCACTCCCCCACAGCGAGGGCTTCGCTTTTCTTCCAGTTCACCCTCGCTGATGATGCCGTGCTAAAATCCTGTACTATTCGATTTAAAAGGTTTACATCATTTTGATTCTTGATAAAAACAACAACGTCGTCGGCATATGCCGATAAAATCATTCCTTTACTAAAACCAGGTAAAACCAAACCATGTAGGCTAGAGCGTATTTTAATGAGGAGGTGCTCGAGGAGAGTGCGAGAGCATCCCGGACAGAGCACAGCCCTGCCGGACCCTCTACCCACTCTAAAAGGAGCACACAGCCTGCCGTTTATCTTCAGCACACTCTCAACATTACTGTACAACACCTTGATCTTAGCTATGAAACCAGCGCTGAACCCAAACTTCCCCAGAACTTTCCAGAGGAAGCCGTGTTCAACGCGGTCAAAAGCCTTTTCCTGATCTAGAGAAATCAGACCAGTATCCATACCCAACGAGCTGGAGACCTCCAAAACGTCCCGAATGAGGTGGACGTTATCCACCATGGACCTGCCGGGCACACAGTAGGTCTGGTCCCGATGGAGGACCTGCTCCATAGCTCCCCTCAGCCTGGAGGCCAGGACCCTGGACAGAAGCTTGTAATCCACACACAGCAGAGACACAGGGCGCCAGTTACCGATGTCCTGCGGGTTTCCTTTCTTCGGCAGTAGCGTCAGCACTGCCCTCCGGCAGGACATCGGCATGGAACCAGAGGCCAGACTCTCGTTGAAGACGTCTAGGATGTCCCCTCCGAGGACATCCCAGTATTTCTTGTAGAATTCAGCGGGGAGGCCGTCGATTCCGGGGGCGCGCCCTGCATTCCCTGCAGGGCAGCTTTCAGCTCTTGGGGGGTTATGGGTCTGTCGAGCTCCTCATTAGTCTCCTCGGAGACCTGAGGCAGCTCCCCACAGAGCCCCTCCGTTGACTCTCCCTCCTCCCTATACTCAGTGGCATAAAGGGAGGAGTAAAACCCCACCGCTCGCTTCCGGATCTGGCTTGGCTCCACAACCGACTGCCCTCGTCCGTCAGCAGTGAGTGGATCACTCGCCCCTGCCCACTCCTCTTCTCCAGGCCGAAGAAGAAGCTAGAGGGAGTGTCCATCTCCGCGATGGTCTGGAATCGGGACCTGACCAGTGCGCCTTGCACTTTTACTTCGAACAGGTCGGCGAGAGCCGCCTTTTTACTTTTGAGGACTTCAATATGTCCTCGATCTCCTGTGGACTCGCTTAAACTTTCTAGGTCCACTATCTCAGTCTCCAGGTCCTTCATAGATCTGGTGACGTCTCTAGTGACGTTGAAAGTGTGCTGCTGACAAAGGAGCTTAATTTCCACCTTACCACGGTCCCACCACTGCCTAAGATTATTAAAATCACTCTTCCTCAGCCTAAAAATGCCCCAAAAATAAAACAACACCTCTCTAAAATTCCTATCGAAAGTTAATACTGTATTAAAATGCCAATATGCACTCCTGGGTAAAAAATTCCTAATAAAAACATGACATAAAACCAAAGAGTGATCAGTAAAACCAGCCGGAACAATGCTGCACATTTTTAAAATATTAAAATGGTGCTTAAAAACATAAATACGGTCTAACCTGGCTGAGGAGATCCTTCCCTCCCTAACGTGGGACCATGTGTACTGTCGGCAGTCCGGATGCATCCTTCTCCACACGTCCACCAGGCCGTGAGAATGGACCAGCCTCCTCAGCACCTGCTGTGAAGCTGGATGTGGCTCTGTGTGGTTTCTGTCATTAAAATCATCCTCTGTGCAGTTAAATCCCCCAAGAATAAAAATCCTCCGAGGCACAGTCATTTAAAACATCATTAACTTTGGATAAAAACAGCTGCCTCTCTGTCCCAGTTGTTGGAGCATAGATATTTATAAAAACCACGTTAAAAAGGTCGAACCGTGCTTTCACAAAGAACAGCCTCCCCTCCACGATGTTTGACCTCCAGTGACCGCGGGCTGAAGGCCCTGGAGAAGAGGAAGCCCACTCCTCCGCTGAGGTTGGTGTTGTGGCTCAGAAGGACTTCCCCCCCCCACTCCCTCCTCCAGTCCGCCTCGTTGGTGCTGTCGCTGTGCGTCTCTTGTAAGAAGAGAACATCGTTGGCCTTCATCTTGTTAAATTCATAAATTGATGTTCTCTTCTTACTGTCCCTCGCTCCATTTACGTTTAAAACTCCGACTCTGAATGTGTTCATTAAAAGAAAAGAGTTTAAAAAACAAATAAAACTTAAAACCAACAAATCAAATAAAACACACATTGGAGCTCTCCACCTCCCCCTGCTGGATGCACTCCTTCACTTTGGGTAAAAACTTTTTGATCCTAAAAACCTCTTGTCTGTCTAATTTGTTTCCCCTCATGTGGAAATGGCATGAGTGTACAAAGGCCACGAGGTCAGGGAAGTGATCCTTGACCTCTACTTTCTTTTCCTTTGTTTTGTGCAGAAACAGACTAATTTCATCAGCTGTATACAGCTTTTGCGTCTGACTACTTGT
>NC_079406.1:2011360-2013860 GCF_029220125.1 Pseudoliparis swirei | reverse complement strand
TCCTCTTCCTCCTCCTCCTCCCTGTCAGGAACACGGCTTCATTCTTTATAAATTACAGGAGCGCCGCGGAGGCCTTTTAGTGTTAATTGCCTTATCAATTGATCTATTCCTGGAGAGCAGCCAGCGAGGTGGAAGGCTTCTTGTTTTAGTCGTTGGATGGCAGCGACCCCCCCCCCCCCCCCCGGACCGCTCCTCCTCCGCTCTCCATCGCTTCGCCTTCTCGCTCGGCCGCATGCCGTCTCCAAGAGTTCATCGAGAATTTCCTTTTTGGCGAGCGTTGCTGCGTCCGTTAGGCGTGTGTGTGTGTGTGTGTGGAGGGGGGGGGGGGTCAGTTTCCCCCCTCTGACTGAAATCCAGGGGAGTTCAAATATAAATTGCGGCACCTTTTAAAATCAGACAATCATATGTAATTTATTCTTATTTCTTTGTGGTTATTTATTGTTATTACATTTTGCTCAACAACTATTAACAATTATAACTTATTTCTTTGTTTGTTTTATAATAAAAAATTATATTTATAGATTTTTGTGTGTGTGAACCTACCGAGTCCAGGCAACATACAACAAAGAACCAACAAACTAAACAATTTTAAATTATATAATTATGGGGCATTTGTTATATTATATATATATATATTTATATTAATATATATATATATATGTTAATATATACATATATATTTTTTCGATATATATATATATATATATATATATAAATATAAATATGATATGTCTCCGGGTCAGTGTTTGCTGTGTTTCCGACGCCGTCCTCTCCCGCCATCATCGTGCAGCGTGACCTCGCTAACGCCTCTCCCTGTGGCTCCGCCCCCTCTCCTCCAGGTTTCAACCGGAACACGAGCAGCGTGTCGCCCCACGGCTACGTGCCCAGCTCCACCCCCCAGCAGAGCGGCTACAGCTCCGTCTCCAACAGCATGAACGGCTACGCCAACTCCGGCATGGCGGCGCTGGGCACCTCGCCCAACTTCCTCAACGGCTCCGCCGGCAACTCGCCGTACGCCAGTGAGTGAGACCCGCCGGGAGGGGAGGACGCGGGGCGAAGGGTGGAGGAGGGAGGAGGGTGGAGGAGGGAGGGAGAGAAGACACGCAGAATAACGGATTATACCGGATTCGACCGGAACTGAGGAGGGGGGGCTCAGTTCAGCTGGCTCATCTGTTTCTTTAAGAACGAGTCAAACGCAAATCCCCACTTTATTGGCCAGGGGATTAGATCACCTCACACACACACACACACACACACACTCACACACACACACACACACACTCTCACACACACACACACACACTCTCACACACACTCTCACACACACACACACACACACACATTAAGAGCCTTGATTAAATCAATAAACTAATTGCTGGAGAAGCAATTCCATTCCAGCTCTTTGATTCTCGGGTGTTAACAAGTATTTCTAACCGGCTCGTCGCCCCACACAGACACTTCCAATCAATGCCCCTCGCCGGCCTTTGGAGCTCCAATTTTCATTAATTGATTAGTTGCCCCCCCCCCCCCTTCATAAATGGATTATGACTTTATTGCGAGGATTTGTCAGGAGGAGCTATAAAAGCTAAGCGTGGGATGATAACAACAATAAAGGCGTGAAGCGGATACCAGAGGCAGGTGGGAGGTGTTGGCTGATTGTAAAACCACTGGGTTGGGGTTGTGGAAATCATCGTCTCGTGGTCATTTCTGCCCGTGGACGAGTCTTCCCGCCAAAATAAAAGCAGCCAGCTCGCATAATTAAGATTCAGATTCTGGGAGCTTTCGGTGTATTTGTTTGTGTCTCAGCTGTGGAATGTCTCGTTTACAAAAAACAAAAAGTATCTGAGCCGGTTGATCTGAGCCCCCCCCTCCCCCTCTCCCCCCCCATCCCCCATTGACCAGCCCCTTTCTGTCCGTCCCGTCTGCCTGTCCTTTGCCCTCGGCCCTCTCTCTAACCTCGTCTCGCCCCTCTCCATCGCCACCTCCCCTCCTCCCTCCTCCCTCCTTTAACCCCCCCCCCTCCCCCCCTCTCTTCCTCTCAGTCGTGCCCTCCAGCCCCACCATGGCGTCGTCGACCAGCCTGCCCTCCAACTGCAGCAGCTCCTCCGGCATCTTCTCCTTCTCGCCGGCCAACATGGTGTCGGCCGCCGTGAAGCAGAAGAGCGCCTTCGCCCCCGTGGTGCGGCCGCAGAACTCGCCGCCGCCCACGTGCAGCGGCGGCGACAACGGGAGCGACCTGCAAGGTGAGCGGGGGGGGGGGCTCCTCGAGCACCTCCTCACGATAACAATGTCTCACCTTGTTTTGCTTTTCTTCCTCCTCCTCCTCCTCGCTCCCTGTGCTTCCTTTCCTTTCCCTCCCCTCCTTGACTCCTCTCCTCTCCTCTCCTCTCCTCACTGTAGATCAGTCCTTTGTGGACTCTAAGTACTCCTCCAACAACTCTCTGCAGGGCCTGGCCTTCTCCTGAAGTACGTCGGACGTCTCCTCCTCCCTTCGCTTCTC
>NC_079406.1:2006360-2008860 GCF_029220125.1 Pseudoliparis swirei | reverse complement strand
AGGTTGAGGTTGGGGGTTTGACTCCCGGAGGCACGCGTCACACACACAACAGTGAAGTGTTGCTTTGGCCGTGCAGATTGCGTAACCTCTGATGAAGAGGATGCTTTCACCACTAAATACACACAACAACAACAACAACAATACGCAGGCCAAATGGAACTACAACAACACACAAAAACAACAAAGATTTTTTTTTTTTTAAACATGCCCTTTGTTTTTGTTTTTTGTTTGGATTTTAATAAAACTGTGAGGATTGAGCTGTGCAATATACTTTTTTTTCTGCTTGTCATGTGAAAGAAAAAAAGTGACGATTTAGCCCAAAAAATGTACTCTTTGTTTTTTGATCGTCTGAGATTTTTAGCGGAGACTTGAGAAGAAAAGAAAAAATCCCAGAAGAAGGATGTGTGCGTCCAGCCAGCACCGAACCGAAGGATCACAGCGGATATCAAATTATTAGGAATAAATACGTGATATATTTTTGTACATAAAAAGACAAAAACAAAAAAATGACACTTTTGTTTTTTCATTCGATGTTTATTTTAATTTCTTTTTTTTTTAGCTATAGTTTGAAATGTAAACATTAAATGTCTTAAGGCAGCTTCTCAGTACGGAAGATAGATTTACGTGTCGTCGATATTTCATCCGCTAAACAAGGATCTGGATACACAAAGGGGATTCTGTAGAATATCCTATAAATAATGTATTTATCCCTCTCTCTGTTCCTCTCACACGTTTGTTGTGTCGTGTAACTTTAATACAGTAAGTGAACATATTTCACAGTGTTTTTTTCTTTATTATTTACTGTGTCCCACTATTTAAATGTGACTTTTTTAATTTTATTTTAATCCGTCAAATTGTTCCGCATTGGTATGCCATGCTTTACTTTCTGTCTATTTTTGTATTATTTGTAATAGTAATTTTTTTTTCCTTATGAAAATGTTTATTGAATGGCAACAAAAAAAAATAGCATCTTATTCAGAGTATTTGGTTGAAGTAGATTTTTTAAGAATATATACACACATTAATATATACTGTAAATCTATATCTTTTTTTTGTTTTGAGCTCTGAAGGCTTTTCAGATTGTTCTGGAAATGATAATATGCATGTTCTCTTCTCTTGAGTGACACTTTGTTTTGTGTGTGTGTGTGTGTGTGTGCGTGTGTGTGTGTGTGTGGAAACCAAGAGAACTAAGACATTAGCTCTGTGTTTTCCTTTCTTTGAGTTCCTCCCTCTGTTCTTGCTTTTCCTTCGTTATTTTCCGCCCGCTTACATTCTGTATCTATATCTTTATTTCCCTCTTTTTTTCCGCCTCTGTAATCTTTACCAGCAGTCTAGATGCCTTAACAATGCAAACCCATTCTTCATTCAATCACATGTACAGTTTTATACCCTCACCACAATTGTCTGTTGCCACAGAGGAATTCATGATGGGGAACTTTTTTTTTTTCTCGGGGGGGGGGGGGGGATAAAAGCACAAAAAAGCCGCTGCGTTTGGCGGTGAAGCCAGACGAGAATACAAAGAGCCATAATAATACAACACACACATACACACACATACACACACACACACACATGGACACTATAGTTATAGTGCAGCGACGGCTCGCTCTGAGGCCGGCGCTGCACTTCACACCGATCTTCTTTTTGTGTCTTTTTGTTTCTATTTGTTTCCTTTTGATTCTTTTTGTAGCGATTGTGTACGAAATCATTCTGTTCTCACCGCATGTCGGTCACATGTCTCACAGAGCTGGGGGGGGGGACACACACACACACACACACTGTCACAGCACAAGTTTTTACAATCTCACACACGGAGGTCCGACTCCAAGCGTCTGACGCCCCCCCGCCCCCCCGGTCCTCGTCTCGTGGCCCCTTGGACATTACGGCTTCATTACGAGCAACGAGTGAGGAGGCATGAAAGGAAAGGCTCCTCAGACCTCTGTCTGTCCTCTTGTCTCCTCTCGTCTCCTCTGGTCTCCCCTTGTCTCCTCTGGTCCTGTCCTCTTGTCTCCTCTTGTCTCCCCTTGTCTCCTCTGGTCTCCCCTTGTCTCCTCTGGTCTCCTCTTGTCTCCCCTTGTCTCCTCTGGTCTCCTCTTGTCTCCCCTTGTCTCCTCTTGTCTCCTCTTGTCTCCTCTCCTCTCGTCTCCTCTCGTCTCCTCTTGTCTCCTCTCGTCTCCTCTTGTCCTCTTGTCTCCTCTGGTCTCCTCTGGTCTCCCCTTGTCTCCTCTGGTCTCCCCTTGTCTCCCCTTGTCTCCTCTGGTCTCCTCTTGTCTCCCCTTGTCTCCTCTTGTCTCCTCTTGTCTCCTCTCCTCTCGTCTCCTCTTGTCTCTCCTCGTCTCCTCTTGTCTCCTCTTGTCTCCTCTCCTCTCGTCTCCTCTCGTCTCCTCTTGTCTCCTCTCGTCTCCTCTTGTCCTGCCGTCTTGTCTCCTCTCGTCTCCTCTCGTCTCCCCTTGTCTCCTCTCGTCTCTCCTCGTCTCCTCTTGTCTCCTCTCGTCTCCTC
>NC_079406.1:1986360-1988860 GCF_029220125.1 Pseudoliparis swirei | reverse complement strand
TGTGTGTGTGTGTGCAAATGTGGAAGTGCGTCAGTTGCAAGAATGGGTGTGCAAATGAGCATGTGTGTGCGTCTGTGTGTGCGTCTATGTGTGTGCGTCTCTGTGTGTGCGTCTGTGTGTGCGTCTCTGTGTGTGTGTGTGTGTGTGTGTGTGTGTGTGTGTGTGTGTGTGTGTGTGTGTGTGTGTGTGTGTGTGTGTGTGTGTGTGTGTGTGTGTGTGTGTGTGTGTGTGTGTGTGTGTGTGTGTGTGTGTGTGTGTGTGTGTGTGTGTGTGTGTGTGTGTGTGTGTGTGTGTGTGTGTGTGTCTCCGTTTGAAGACGAGTGAGAGATAACCATCCAGGCAGCTGCCGTGGTGAAGAGAGACGGCCGGCAGCAGCTCGGCGCTGCTGGGAAGTTTCCCTGAGAAACAACCCGGAGGCCTTGTTGACTCCTCCCTCTTCTCAGCTCTCAGGTATTATCGCTGAGGTGGAAATAATATCTAATTTAATTTAATTAAAAACCTGCTTGTGTCATAGAAACTCCCATCAGAGTAGCACAAGTAGAAATATGATATATATAATGTACTCAATCGCAAGGAACACACACCAGTCAAAAGTTTGGGGTCACTTAGAAATGTCCTTATTTCTCAAAACACTGTTTTTTAACATTACATTAATCATAAACCCTCTCTCTAGTTAATGTGTACATGACTATTCTCTGGTGTTAATGAAGTCTCTACAGAGGTGTGTAGAGGCCCATCTCCAGGGTTCTGATGGGACATTGTGTTATCGCCTTAGAAGACTAGCGAAGGGGTATAAAACCCTTTCAACCCTTTTTATGTGAGCGCAGCTGAAAACAGTTATGCTGGTGAGAGAAGATATAAAACTGGCCTTCCTTTTGAATGGTCGTGTAAATACTCCTACAAATCTGTCTATAAACACACTATATTATGATATTAAACATGTTATGGTTATATTATTAAACAGTATATTATGTTATTAAACACACTATGTTATATTATTAAACATGTTATGGTTATATTATTAAACACACTATGTTATATTAAACACATTATATTATGATATTAAACACATTATATTATGATATTAAACATGTTATGTTATATTATTAAACAAACTATGTTCTGTTATTAAACAGATTATGATATTAAACACACTATATTATGATATTAAACATGTTATGTTATATTATTAAACAAACTATGTTATATTATTAAACACATTATATTATGATATTAAACATGTTATGTTATATTATTAAACACACTATGTTATATTATTAAACACATTATATTATGATATTAAACATGTTATGTTATATTATTAAACAAACTATGTTATGTTTTTAAACACACTATATTATGTTATTAAACACAATATAGTATGTTATTAAACCCACTATATTTCGATATTATACACTATGTTTCTACTCTTAAACACTATGTTTCTACTCTTAAACACTATGTTTCTTCTCTTAAACACTATATTTCTACTATTAAACACTATGTTTCTACTCTTAAACACTATGTTTCTTCTCTTAAACACTATATTTCTACTATTAAACACTATGTTTCTACTCTTAAACCATATGTTTCTACTATTAAACACTATGTTTCTACTCTTAAACACTGTTTCTTCTCTTAAACACTATATTTCTACTATTAAACACTATGTTTCTACTCTTAAACCATATGTTTCTACTATTAAACACTATGTTTCTACTCTTAAACCATATGTTTCTACTATTAAACACTATGTTTCTACTCTTAAACACTGTTTCTACTCTTAAACACTATGTTTCTACTCTTAAACACTATGTTTCTACTATTAAACCATATGTTTCTAC
Source organism: Pseudoliparis swirei (assembly GCF_029220125.1). Lineage (NCBI taxonomy): Eukaryota > Metazoa > Chordata > Actinopteri > Perciformes > Liparidae > Pseudoliparis > Pseudoliparis swirei. The sequence continues at coordinate 1,987,016 of NC_079406.1, read as the reverse complement.
TCTTAAACCATATGTTTCTACTCTTAAACACTATGTTTCTACTATTAAACCATATGTTTCTACTCTTAAACACTATGTTTCTACTATTACAGTTTTTCTCGATTGCTTAAACACATTTTTTGAAAGCATGCCTCGTTTTCTCAAAACTCTAAACACAAATCCCAAAACCACTCACACAAAATGCAAAACCCTTTATATCTCCTGCAAAATGCAACTTTGCTTTCATAACAGTGTTATGTCACCTCAGAAGGGTATTTTGTTTTCAAATGACAAACACAGCCCATTATATGAGTAGACATTCTGAGCATCGATTGAACACTGATGTGCTCAATGGAAAATACTATGAAATGGGAAAACACAATGAAGGCCTTATCAGAAGCATTATGCCTTTTCATGTCCAGTGGTACTGTACGCTTTCTCCTGTTGTAAAATATTGTGATTGTATAATGTTTTAACTCAAAATATAAAACAGCACACAAATATACAACTAAAATGTTTCTTTCTTTTTTCTAATTTTTTCACAGAACAAACAATAGAAAATAGACGAGTACAGTCACACAAAAAAAAAAAAAAGTGTAAATAAAAAAGGACAACAAAAATACTCCTCTGCGTCTCTGGTCTCCTCTACCTTCCATGTTTTCATCCATTCTTCTTCA